>NC_045959.1:112905546-113133046 GCF_010909765.2 Amblyraja radiata | reverse complement strand
ATTCTGAAGTCTGGGTGATCCTCTTACTATAATTGCACTGCAAGCATTTTGTGTAATGAAAGAGAAATCACATCTGCTGATCAACTAAAACTAATGAACAGTCCAATCAATTAATGAAAAATAATTTATTTTAAAATGTGGTAAATGTAGACAGCTAAACTTGCAGCTAAAATTGGGCATGGAATTGGGCATGGAATTTGCCTTGGGTTATTTGTTATAACCGATGCATATTCTTGCTCTTCATCGCAAATATGTGTTCACAAATGTTGCCAGTTGACAGGACCTGCCGCAATCACTTGAATTGCCAGGTCAATGAACAGTTTGCTTCAGAAACATTTGTTTCTTGCTAATATAAAATGAAATTGATGCTCCAAAATAGCCAGATTTTTCTTGAGAAAAAAATATAGTGACGCTCGGACAATTCAACCACAGTATGACAGCTTCTGCTACAGTGCTAGAAAATTGAGTTTGGCAATAAGCCTTTTAAGCCTGGATGATGAATATCCATCACATTTCTCCATGGACTTCCAATTTCTCATTCCTTGCTCATTTTAGATGCCTACTCAGCAAGAGGAGATGGGATAATCAGACACTACCTTAGAACTTATTATGTAGGGACTCATGAGAAATGCCCTCTCCCAGATCTGTGATTTAATCTTGCATGATATTAATATTTTTGCTATTCAGGACAGTGAATGAATTTCTAGGACATTATAGCAGAGCTACAAAACAGGAGTCAATGCTAGTTTTGTAGCTACTGTGCAATCTTAACAGTTGACCTTGCTAACTCTGGAGGGAATATGGGGGGCATCAAATGGATGGAGCTTATGGTCAGCTTTGTCATTTTCTGCAGTCTAAAATCTCACATAATTAAAATTGAGCTGCAGCCCCAAGGAAATAGCAGAGGCATGACTAAATATATGTGCAGCTGTCTTGTAGCACATCTGCACATGAGCCCAGTCACACCCCTACACATTATAAAAATTATTCCAGGCATCCATCATCCAAGTGAGCAGCAAATACAACATTTATCATCAGGTTAGTTTATTGTCACGTGATAGAGTGAAAAGCTTTTTGTTGCATGCTAGCCAGACAACAGAAAGACAATACATGATTACAATCAATCCATTTACTGTGTATAGATACATGATAAGGGAATAACGTTTAGTGCAAAGTCCGGTCAAAGATAGTCCGGACTTCAAAGACGCCCGTCATTAGATATCCAGCATTTAACTGAATAGTCTGAATTGAGTAATTGGAAGAAAGCCCAGGCCTGAAATGTTCCCTATTCATGTCTTCCAGAGATACTGCCAGTTACTACAGCATTTTCTTTTTTTTTTAAACTTAATTGCATAACTTTGCTGATGTGAAAACTGCTGGGTATTTCACAAATGCCCAATAGCAGGCACTGATCAAACCAAACACATCCTCACCCATCTATCTGCAGTACTTGTATCTGACCTGCATAGTTCCTTGGTAGGAATAATGTCTAATTTTCATACCAAAACTACCTTCTTGTAAGCCTGGGCTGCCAATACAATGGGCTGGTGTCCCGTCTGTCAGTTAACCCGGCGGGACAGGGCAGAGTTGACCTAGAGTTAGCGTTTCTTCTCTACACTGGCTGTAAGCCTGGGCCGCCACTCCCATCTGACTCCCGTCAGTCCAGGGTCACCCCGGACATCTCCCTCTGCCCCCGGGCACGGATGGGACCATCAGGAGGGGACGAGGATGGTCCAGTAGCAATTCAACAGCGCTTGCAGCGCCGGAGACCCGGGTTCGATCCTGACTACGGATGAAACGCAGGTCTGTATACAAGCAACAGCACAGTTGCCGAGAATGTTTATTGCGAGTGACCTTTGACAAATCCCATGTTTCCTTGCATTTTTCGGAATATGGAACTCGTTTATTGGCAGAACAGGACCTGGGCACACAATAAAAAACACTGAGGTGTAAACTATAAAACTGTAACAAATCTCTTCATGTATAGCTGGACAGCATGCACTCGATCAAGATGAGTGATCTTCCAAGCAACGGATGCGATCAAAGTCCTGCAGACCTACCACATCATAGACACATAGAAAATAGGTGCAGGAGGAGGCCATTCGGCCCTTTGAGCCAGCACCGCCATTCATTGTGATCATGGCTGATTGTCCCCAATCAATAACCCGTGGCTCCCTTCTCCCCATATCCCTTGATTCCACTAGCCCCGAAAGCTCTATCCAACTCTATCTTAAATCCATCCAGTGATTTTGCCTCCACTGCCCTCTGTGACAGGGAATTCCACAAATTCACAACTCTCTGGGTGAAAAGGGTTTTTCTCACCTCAGTCTTAAATGGCCTCACCTTTATTCTAATACTGGCCCCTGGTTCTGGACTCGCCCAACATTGGGAACATTTTTCCTGCATGTACCTTGTCCAGTCCTTTTATAATTTTATATGTTTCTATAAGATCTCCTCTCATCCTTCTAAACTCCAGCATAATTGTTAATGGTAATGGACAATTAAGTAGCGAACGGGAGGAGGATGCTCCAAGATGATCCCAAATCTCAGCTCGCATTTATTTGGAGAGAACTGGAATATACAAACAGCGATGTAATGTTGAGGCCTCACCATGCACTAGTCAGGCCGCCTTTGGAATATTGTGAGCAGTTTTGGGCCCCAAATCTGAGGAAAGATGTGCTGGCTTTGGAGAGGGTGCAGAGGCAGTTTACAGAAAGATCCCAGGAATGATTGGGTTAACGTACAATTGACGGCACTAGGCCTGTACTCGCTGGAATTTAGAAGGATGAGGGGAAACCGCATTGACATGTATCGAATAGTGAAAGGCCTGGATAGAGTGGATGTGGAGAGGATGTTTCCACTAATGGGAGAGTCTAGGTCCAGAGGCCATAGCCTTACGCTACAAGGATGTAGCTTTAGAAAGATTGGAAGGAATTTCTTTAGTCCATTGGTGGTGAATCTGTGACATTTGCAATATTTCTTTGCTCCATGGAGAACTGGTAGAGTGGACAGCAACTCTGTTAAGTTGGGTAGATGTTGTCTACCTTGCTGCACCACTTCTTGGATAGAAACTCAAACCTATTTGATTAAATCCTATATTTATGACAGTGTTACCACGATTTGGCATTAATGCCCACCACATCATGACTGCATGGGAATGCCCCTGGCTCTGCTAAAACTGCTGCAAAAGATTAGGGAAAGCCAACCTTTCCCACCTCAATGCTCCATGAAATCCATCCCAGGCAGGCTGGACAAGGTGCCTAAAGCCCCTGTCCCACTTACGTGTCCTTGGCATGCTAATTACGCGACCTCATGGTCGCGTTGAGGCGCGACGGTCCCGCGAAGGTCGCGCGCGACTTCATGTGTCCGCACAGCCATCTGGAGCGCGTGATGTCATTTAAAGATGGACACAAAATGCAGGAGTAACTCAGCGGGACCGGCAGCATCTCTGTAGAGAAGCAATGGGTGATGTTTCGGCTCAAGACTCTTCTTCAGTTTGAAAGAAATGTCATCCATTCCTTCTCTCCAGAGATGCTGCCGGTCCCGCTGAGTTACTCCAGCATTTTGTGTCTATCTTCAATTTTCTTGGCCCCGCTCTGGGAGTAGGAGTGGGGGCGGATCCGGACCACAACGGCCGTGAGCCCCAGACCGAGTTCGACGATCGTTTGCCTGCTTCTGCTGCTGTTGGAGGTGAGACGTTGCGTCGCGCCAGGGTCTTGGGCCTGTCCCACTTTGGCTGTTAGTTACGTGACAGGCCGGTGGCGTGCGAAGATTTAGTTTGATACAAAATTTCGGAGTACCGCGCGATACCTCGCACAACTCCATACCCCCCGCGCGGTCACACGATGCCCGTGCACCTCAACGCGACAACGAGGTCGCGTAATTTGCGTGCCTAGGACACGTAAGTGGGACAGGGCTTCTTGTCATTACACATACAATACAATACAATACAATACGGTTTATTTGTCACATTGCACATAAAGTGCAAGTGAAATGAATATGTCAGCAGAGGTACAATGATAAAGAACACACACAAAAACACAGTAAAAATTTAACATAAACATCCACCACAGCATTCATCACTGTGGTGGAAGGCACACAATTTGGCCAGTCCTCCTCAATTTTCCCCCGTGGTCGGGACCTCAAACCTCCGCAGCCGTTGCTGCGGGCGTCCAGATGGTAAAAGGACAAGGTACAAGTGCAGGTAAGTCCAGGATCGGCTCTTCCCCACCGGAGACCGCGGCTTTAAGTTGGTGTAGGCCGCAGGCCGGCGGTCGAGATTTAAAGTTTAAAGTTCCCGCCGCGCCGCAGCCAGAAGCACCGCAGACCGCAGGGCCGGCGGTCGAAGCTCCCCTCCAGGGGTGATGGTAAGTCATCACCGCGCCCGCGGTAGAAGTTGGCCGCGGGCCGGCAGTGATGGCTTCTTCTTCCCCCGGGTCCCCCACGAGGGATCCCGGGCTGTAGACGCCGCGCCAGCTGGAGCTGTGCAGACTGCGCGCAGCTTCAGGCTGCCGGCTGCCCCGGGCCAGCGAAACGGTTTCCCCCTCACCCCCCCCCACACCACCCCCCACACAAAACACACAAAGAAACATTAAAAACATACTTTAAAACATACAAAAAAAAAAAAAAAAATTGAAAAAACTAACGCGCTGCTGACAGGGCTGCCGCCATTGCAGCGCCCCCACCGACATCCATGGCTGCCTTGCTTGGTGTGCTGTTTCCCCCACAGTAGTCGTCCACATCATCTGGAGCAGAAACAGTCCATGACCTCTCATTCCAAGGAGCTGATTTAATAGCTTCGCCAACCCATGGCCCTACATTTCTCTGGGAGTGGCAGTTGTTTTCCCACATGAAATACGTGCCCCTAATCTATAAATTTTATCTGGTACGTGTATCTATACTAGTACTTTGTGGATGCCAGGCAGAAGACTGACTTGAGGGGTGGTATTTCCTGTGATTGTTACAATGAAAAAGACCGAAAGCATTGCATTGATCTAGTGCAAACCGGGCTTGGTTAACAAGAGCATCAGAAAAAATGTCTGAATAAACTCCCTTCCAGGCAGTTCTATTTGGAGCTGCAACACGCCCTCCCGAAAAGTGCCCGCCCATTAGTGTATCTGACAGGGGACAATATTTTAAAATGTGCAGCGCAGTGGTAGAGCTGCTGCCTCAAGTGCCAGAGGTTTAATCCTGTCCTCTGGTGCTGTCTGTGTGAAGTATGCATGTTCTCCCTGTGATGTCTTGGTTTCCACTCGCATCCCCAAAACGTTCGGGTCTGTAGGTTAATTACATTTCAACCTTCAACAACCGAGGAAATTGATTTTTTTTTTGGGTTCCCCCCCCCCCCCCCCCCTCTGATTGCTTGCTCTGATTTCTCTGGGCACCTCCACCTCATGTCTGAGTCACTTGTGAGTTCCGGGTGCATTCCTGGCATTAGTATTGCAAATTACTCCACCTTCTCGGGGGTCACCAGTGTTATAAAATATTTTCAGATCCATTGGTTACTTGAATGAACTATTCCAATATTATCTTACATTCCACCTGCCCCAGTTGGCTCCATCTGCCCTACATCATCCTCCCCCTCATCTAATTCCACCTACTACGTACCAGCTACTATGTCACCCCTGCCTTTGCTGTCGCCTGTACTTGGAACGTTTTGTCTTGGACTTTGGCCTAGTACTGTGACTGCTCCCCTGCTGGATGACCTGGAATCAGACCTGGGATATTGGAGAGGATGCACACAGAGCGTGGTGAATCTTTGGAACTCTCTGCCACAGAAGGTAGTTGAGGCTAGTTAATTGGCTATATTTAAGAGGGAGTTAGATGTGGCCCTTGTGGCTAAAGGGATCAGGGGGTATGGAGAGAAGGCAGGTACAGGATACTGAGTTGGATGATCAGCCATGATCATATTGAATGGCGGTGCAGGCTCGAAGGGCCGAATGGCCTACTCCTGCACCTATTTTCTATGTTTCTATGCAGCTGTGGATGGAGATTATGTGGGGGGAGGCAGAGAAAGTTTTAACCGCCAAAAACGGTATCCATCCAGCTTTACAATAAGTTATGCCCGTATCGATATCTTTCTGTGAAGTATTGTCAAAGGCACATGTTATTGAGATCTGAAACCCATGCCCCTGGTTACAGGCTCTTATGTGATTTGACAGTGACACTCACAGCCAACATCCCAACTCTGGGGTCATTCCAGGTGGTGCTACTGATCTTTGGCATATTTCATATTTCTACTCACTGCAGCTTTAAGGAGGTGGCTGTTGACCCATAACATGAGAGGTGATTTCCTCAATGTTTTTCTTTAACTGGAATATGAAGCAGAGCAGGCAGTAGCAAGCCCACGGTGTTCCCAAAAGTTTAAACCCTGAATGCCCATTCAAGCTTCACCTCAGAACCTGGAGCTCTTCAAGAATTGTGAGGGATTTCATTCACTCATTGTGCAGGTTGTGATTGAGCTTCAGAGGAGCTTCCTCATGGTCAACAGTAGATATGCCTGGGAGTGGATGTGTCACTCGATTTAAGGCACATTACCTATTAAGATCCAGGGGTCACAGTAAACTGGGGTAGATATCAAGACACATCAGTTTTCTGCATTGTAATTAGTTTCTCACTGTAGCCTAGTACTGTTAAACTGAAAGCGACACTAACACAGGCTTAGAGGAGATTTCTACGTGTGTGTGTGTGTGGGGGGGGGTGGGGGTAATGGGGGGGGGGGGGATGCATAATGCATGAGATTGCCTTAAAGTGTCTGTAAATGGTGTCAGTGGTGGGCAAATTAATGGAAAGGATACTTCGAGATAATATATATAAGCATCTGGATAAACAGGGTCTGATTAGGAACAGTCAGCATGGATTTGTGCCTGGAAGGTCATGTTTGACTAATCTTCTTGAATTTTTTGAAGAGGTTACTAGGGAAATTGATGAGGGTAAAGCAGTGGATGTTGTCTATATGGACTTTAGTAAGGTCTTTGACAAGGTTCCTCATGGAAGGTTGGTTAAGAAGGTTCAACTGTTGGGTATAAATGCAGGAGTAGCAAGATGGATTCAACAGTGGCTGAATGGGAGATGCCAGAGGGTAATGGTGGATGGCTGTTTGTCGGGTTGGAGGCAGGTGACTAGTGGGGTGCCTCAGGGATCTGTGTTGGGTCCTTTGTTGTTTGTCATGTACATCAATGATCTGGATGAAGGTGTGGTAAATTGGATTAGTAAGTATGCAGATGATACCAAGATAGTTGTGGATAATGAAGAGGATTTCCAAAGTCTACAGAGTGATTTAGGCCATTTGGAAGAATGGGCTGAAAGATGGCAGATGGAGTTTAATGCTGATAAATGTGAGGTGCTACACCTTGGCAGGACAAATCAAAATAGGACGTACATGGTAAATGATAGGGAATTGAAGAATACAGTTGAACAGAGGGATCTGGGAATAACCGTGCATAGTTCCTTGAAGGTGGAATCTCATATAGATAGGGTGGTAAAGAAAGCTTTTGGTATGCTAGCCTTTATAAATCAGAGCATTGAGTATAGAAGCTGGGATGTAATGTTAAAATTGTACAAGGCATTGATGAGACCAAATCTGGAGTATGGTTTATAATTTTGGTCGCCCAATTATAGGAAGGATGTCAACAAAATAGAGAGAGTACAGAGGAGATTTACTAGAATGTTGCCTGGGTTTCAACAATTAAGTTACAGAGAAAGGTTGAATAAGTTAGGTCTTTATTCTCTTAGCGCAGAAGGTTAAGGGGGGACTTGATAGAGGTCTTTAAAATTATGAGAGGGATAGACAGAGTTGATGTGGACAAGCTTTTCCCTTTGAGAATAGGGAAGATTCAAACAAGAGGACATGTCTTCAGAATTAAGGGACAGAAGTTTAGGGGTAACATGAGGGGGAACTTCTTTACTCAGAGAGTGGTAGCGGTGTGGAATGAGCTTCCAGTGGAAGTGGTGGAGGCAGGTTTGTTGGTATCATTTAAAAATAAATTGGATAGGCATATGGATGAGAAGGGAATGGAGGGTTATGGTATGAGTGCAGGCAGGTGGGACTAAGGGAAAATAATTGTTCGGCGCGGACTTGTAGGGCCGAGATGGCCTGTTTCCGTGCTGTAATTGTTATATGGTTATATATGGTTAAATACCATTTTACTCTCTTCTGCAGCAGCCAAGCATCTCTGTCTCGGGCTTGATCTCTTCCTCCACCTCTTTACCATGTGATAGATGCGCTGCAACTTGTTGTGGGGAAAAATAGCCAAAGTGCTGGAGTCATTCAGTGGGTCAGGCTGCAACTCTGAGATAACATGGATAGATGACTATAAGACACAGGAGCAGATTTAAGTTATTCAGCCCATCGAGTCTACCCATATTTTCCCTCTCAAACCATTCTCCTGCCATCTCCCTGTAACTTTTGATGCCCTTCCTAATCAAGAACATATCAATCTCCACTATAAAATTCCCAATGACTTGGTTTACTCAGCTGTCATTCTCCACAGATTGAATTCCACGGATTTGCCACCTTCTGGCTAAAGACATTCCTTCTTGCTTCCATTCTAAAGATTCATCATTTTATTCTGAGGCTGAGGCTGAGGCTGAGGCTTTTATTCTCGATACTATTATTGGAACCATCGTTTTCACGTGGACTCCATCTAAGCCTTTCATTATCCGGTAGAAATGAGATCTTACCTCATTCTTCTAAACCAGTAAATATGGCCTAGACACTTCAAATGCTCCTCATACTCGGTCATCCCTGGGACCATTCTCGTAAACCTCTGGACACTCTCCAAAACCAGCCCATTCTTCCTCTGAAATGGGGCCTAAAAAACTACTCATAATATAACCATATAACCATATAACAATTACAGCACGGAAACAGGCCATCTCGGCGCTACAAGTCCGCGCCGAACAATTTTTTTCCCTTAGTCCCACCTGCCTGCACTCATACCATAACCATCCATTCCCTTCTCATCCATATGCCTATCCAATTTATTCTTAAATGATACCAACGAACCTGCCGCCACCACTTCCCCTGGAAGCTCATTCCACACCGCTACCACTCTCTGAGTAAAGAAGTTCCCCCTCATTTTACCCCTAAACTTCTGTCCCTTAATTCTGAAGTCATGTCCTCTTGTTTGAATCTTCCCTATTCTCAAAGGGAAAAGCTTGATCACATCAACTCTGTCTATCCCTCTCATCATTTTAAAGACCTCTATCAAGTCCCCCCTTAACCTTCTGCGCTCCAGAGAATAAAGACCTTTTGAGAATCCTGCACCAGCACTGTCAAGTCTTTTTTAACCTCTGAATTTCTGAATTCTCCCCCCCATTTAGAGTCTACATCTTTATTCCTTCTACCAAAGTGCATGACTGTACACTTTGCTGTACATTGACCTGCCCTAACCCAAAACCTCAACTATCCATGTTTTCCAGAGGTGCTCTCTGATCCATTGAGTTACTCCATAGCATCATTAAGCAACATACATGTAACCTTTGTAGAAAGTGCAAGCACTCTTCCAATAATGATGCATCGTTTCAGCACTTGAATTATTTATCATGATTAATTCTACAGTTGTGGAGCCTAATTGGTCTCTGGTGTAAATCCCAATTTAGCTCCAACTTTCCAGTTTTCAATCAGGTTATGTCAACCGCTCATGAAGGATGATTCAATTATGGAAGCATTGGTCCCCCATTTTCCTTTTAATCTACTTTCCAAAATTCAGTAAGTTAGCTTGGTGTCCGCTAAAAAAAACTTACAAAGTGTCTCTGCTGTTAGCTACCTTATGTACCTTAACTTTGTGTCCAACCAACGTGATTTTCACCAATCATGACTTCAAGATCACATGCTTATCTGAACTTGCTTTTCCTCGATATTTATTTTATTTTAATTCACAATATTATCCCTTTTTGAGCATTGTTTGATACCTTGATCTGTTGATTTCCCCGAAAACCCTTTATGCCCAAAGAACCATTGCATTGACTGTCTCATGTTTCAACAGTCAAGTTGAGTTTATTGGCATATGCATAGACACGCTGACTTGGGCAACACATGTGAACAAATATTTTGCATAAATCTTTGCAAAACAGTTTTTAAAAAAAGAAAAAAAAAATGTTAGTGCAAAACACAATTTAAAAACAAAAATCATGGAATTGCAACAGCAAATTTTACCAAGTCACACAGTCAACTTTTTTTAGATACTCACATTGCCTTTAAGCTTTGCCCTTTAGGTTTTTCACATTTGATACAATGTACAATTAGGACCCCTCTGCTCTTTGGATCACATGTTTTTATTCATGACTGATGCTATGCTGAGCTCCATCTATATTACATCAAAGCCACCTTTATCTTCAGTCCTGCTGGTCGCCTCCTGAAAATATTCTGGAAGGTCAGCCAGGCAGTACGTGACCTTTGAGGACCGATCCTGCATGTTGATTTATGATGTCTCCAAGGGTTATGAGTATTAATTTAGACAATACTGCTGTAAAGCTGACGGGATTGCAGCAATTTTCTCCATCCCTTCCTCTTTTTTTCTGAGCATACAATCAACAAAACAGTATTATGGTCTAGTGATATCATGCCTGTCAATATCATCTTGGAAGATCACTTTCCTGACCGGCCACTTTGCAGAGCCAGGAATACATTTCAAAGCTGACAACTATTTCTTGAAAATCAAACAATGCAAAACTCCTTCAAATATCTGCATGTTTGTCCTTGACAAACCTTACAGTGTCAATATCCTTTTCATCCCTGCTCTCTAAAGTTCAAGGTAATGCATCCTCCTTTAGATATGCAGTTGTGTTCAGTCATCATGCACGACCTGCTGTTGTGTCCTTCCTTTTGCTATTCTGGGAATTATAACAGACTGTGAGTTTTACAGTTTTGTTGATTGCTGCCAGCAATGTTCTTTCGCCGGGCCTTGTTCCTTTTCCACTACTTTTCTAATTGTATCCCTGTGCCATCTATAACTTGAGGCTTTTTGCACAGTTTTCTTCATGGTCTTTATCCTAAGGATCCACTTGTTGATTAAAACTGCCCTGTATATTCTTCAACCTCTGCATGGGTGCTTTAGTTTCTCCATCTCTGCCGCATCTGCTCCCAAGATGAAGCTTAACATTATAGGACATCCGAGAACTACTCTTCCGTCTGAAGAAGGGTTTCGATCCTTCGCTCCATAGATGCTGCCTCACCCGCTGAGTTTCACCAGCATTTTTGTCTACCTTCCTTCATAAATGTGGTTTACCCCTGCTGTCACAGATAGGTCTCACACCCACATCTCCTCTGTGTCCCGTCCATAGTTTTGTTCTTGGTTTCTCCACCCCCCCCCCCCCCCACCATCCATTACAAAGATGGTTTCTCTGGCCCGCTACTTTCACCTCCACCCGTCTCTGCATCAAACACATCATTCTCAGACATTCCCATCGCCTGCAACGTGATCCCACCACCAATCAAATCTTCCCATTCCCATCTTGTTTTGCCTTCTGCAGAGACCGCTCCTCCCGCAACTCCTTGGTTCACTCATCCCTTCCCACCCAAACCACCCCCTCCCCAGGTATTGCCCCTGCATCCACAGGAGAGGTAACACCTGTCCTTATGCCATCTCCTGGGACACCAGCAATCCTTCCAAGTGATTTGAAGGTTCATGTGCACCTCCCCTAATCTCATCTCCTGCATCCAGTGCTCCTGATGCGGCCTCCTTTACATTGGTGAGACCAAGCATAGGCTCGGTGTCTGTTTTGCCAACTATGCACTCGGTGTGCCAAGGCCCACTAGATCTCCTGGTTGCCAACCATTTTAACTTCTCTCCCTTCCCAACTGACCTTTCTGACCTGGGCTGCCTCCATTGTCGTAGTGAGGCCACATGTATATTGGTGGAACAGCACCTCATACTTTGCTTGGATAGCTTGAATCCCAATGGTATGAACATTAATAGACAACAGACATTAGGTGCAGGAGTAGGCCATTCGGCCCTTCGAGCCAGCACCGCCATTCAATGTGATCATGGCTGATCATCCCCAATCAGTACCCCGTTCCTGCCTTCTCCCCATATCCCCTGACTCCGCTATTTTTAAGAGCCCTATCTAGCTCTCTTTTGAAAGCATCCAGAGAACCTGCCTCCACCACCCTCTGAGGCAGATAATTCCACAGACTCACCACTCTCTGTGAGAAAAAGTGTTTCCTCGTCTCCGTACTAAATAACCATATAACCATATAACCATATAACAATTACAGCACGGAAACAGGCCATCTCGGCCCTACAAGTCCGTGCCGAACAACTTTTTTCCCTTAGTCCCACCTGCCTGCACTCATACCATAACCCTCCATTCCCTTCTCATCCATATGCCTATCCAATTTATTTTTAAATGATACCAACGAACCTGCCGCCACCACTTCCACTGGAAGCTCATTCCACACCGCTACCACTCTCTGAGTAAAGAAGTTCCCCCTCATGTTACCCCTAAACCTCTGTCCCTTAATTCTGAAGTCATGTCCTCTTGTTTGAATCTTCCCTATTCTCAAAGGGAAAAGCTTGATCACGTCAACTCTGTCTATCCCTCTCATCATTTTAAAGACCTCTATCAAGTCCCCCCTTAACCTTCTGCGCTCCAGAGATGGCTTACTCCTTATTCTTAAACTGTGGCCCCTGGTTCTGGACTCCCCAACATCGGGAACATGTTTCCTGCCTCTAGCTTGTCCAAGCCCTTAACAATCTTATATGTTTCAATGAGATACCCTCTATATTTAAGAGGGAGTTAGATGTGGCCCTTGTGGCTAAAGGGATCAGGGGGTATGGAGAGAAGGCAGGTACGGGATACTGAGTTGGATGATCAGCCATGATCATATTGAATGGCGGTGCAGGCTCGAAGGGCCGAATGGCCTACTCCTGCACCTATTTTCTATGTATCTATGTATCCTTCTAAACTCCAGAGTTCACAAGCCCAGCTGCTCCATTCTCTCAGCATATGATAGTCCCTCCATCCCGGGAATTAACCTTGTAAACCTACGCTGCACTCCCTCAATAGCAAGAATGCCCTTCCACAAATTAGGGGACTAAAACTGCACACAATACTCCAGGTGTGGTCTCACTAGGGCTCTGTACCATTGCAGAAGGACCTCTTTGCTCCTATATTTGATTCCTCTTGTTATAAAGGCCAACGTGCCATTCGCTTTCTTCACTGCCTGCTGTACCTGCATGCTTACTTTCATAGACTGATCATAGAATCATAGAAAGTAGGTGCGAGAGTAGACCACCAGGTCCGTCGAGCCCGCACCGCCATTCACTCATGGCTGAACACTAAACAGACACACTTACCCACAAACAGTAGACACAAGACACAGAACACAAGACACTACCCTCCCCTTTATACCGCTATCACCCCTCTCCACCCCAAGAACCGCGTGATCTCCTGGGGGAGGCAAAAAACCGGATAAAAACCCAGGTCCAATTCGGGAAAAAAAATCCGGGAAATTCCTCTCCGACCCCAATCCAGGCGATCGACCCTTGTCCAGGAGATCACTCAGGTCTACTATACTAACCATACCTAGGTCCATATCCCTGCCCTCTCCCCGTAGCCCCTTATCCCCTTGGCAGCTAAAAAACCATCTATTTTTGACTTAAATATATTTAACGTTTCTGCTTCCACTGCTCCCTGGGGCAGTGAATTCCACAAACTAACCACCCTCTGGGTGAAGAAGTTCTTCCTCATCTCAGTTTTAAAAGAGCCCCCCCTCCCTCTGCAACTATGTCCCCTAGTTCTAGCCTCCCCGATCATTGGGAACATCCTCGGTGCATCCACCCGATCAAGGCCCCTCACGATCTTATACGTTTCAATGAGATCGCCTCTCATTCTTCTAAACTCCAAAGAGTAGAGTCCCAGCTTACTTAACCTTTCCTCATATGTCAATCCCCTCATTGCAGGAATTAATCTTGTAAACCTCCGCTGCACTGCCTCCAGTGCTAGTACATCCTTTCTTAAGTATGGACCCCAGAACTGTACACAGTATTCCAAATGTGGTCTCACTAATACCGTGTACAGCTGCAGCAAGACCTCCGTGTTTTTATACTCAATCCCCCTAGCAATAAAGGCCAAAACTCCATTGGCCTTCCTGATTGCTTGCTGCAGCTGCATACTGACTTTTAGTGATTCATGTACTAATACCCCTAGATCCCTTTGCGTTGCATTACAACGCAGCTCCTCCTCATTTAGAAAATAACTTGCCCTATCATTTTTTTCCCCAAAGTGAATGACTTCACATTTATTAGTATTAAATTTCATCTGCCAAGTTGTTGCCCACTCACCTAGCTTATCTATATCCTTTTGCAGACTCTTCCTATCCTCCTCATCCCCTACTTTCCCTCCCATTTTCGTATCGTCCGCAAATTTTGATATATTACACTTGGTTCCCTCCTCCAAATCATTTATATAAATTGTGAACAACTGGGGTCCCAGCACCGACCCTTGCGGAACCCCGCTAGTTACCGGTTGCCATCCCGAGTATGAACCATTTATCCCCACTCTCTGCTTCCTATTCGTTAGCCAATCCTCTACCCATGCTAATATATTACCCCCAATCCCATAATTTTTTATTTTTAGCAACAGTCTCTTATGTGGCACCTTGTCAAAAGCCTTTTGGAAGTCCAAGTATACCACATCCACCGGTTCCCCTTTATCCACCCGGGTTGTTACTTCCTCAAAGAATTCGAGCAGATTCGTTAAACACGATTTCCCCTTCACAAAACCATGCTGGTTCTGTCTGATGAAGTCATGATTATCCAAGTGGCCCGTTAGCGTTTCTTTAATAATTGTCTCCAACATTTTACCCACCACCGATGTTAGACTAACCGGTCTATAGTTACCCGCCTTCTGTTTACTTCCTTTTTTAAATATAGGTGTTACATTGGCCATTTTCCAATCCACTGGGACCGTTCCTGCCTCCAGGGAGTTTTGGAAAATTATCACCAATGCATCCACAATCCCCACTGCTATCTCCCTCAAGACCCTTGGATGTAATCCATCAGGCCCAGGGGATTTATCCTCCTTCAGTCTCATTAATTTCCCTAATACCACCTCCTTGGTGATCTCAATAGTATTTAGCTCCTCCATTCCTACCGCCTCCTGTTTATCCAGCGTTGGAATATTTTTTGTGTCTTCTATGGTGAAGACTGATACAAAATACTCGTTTAATGCCTTTGCCATTTCCATGTTCCCCACCAACAACTCTCCAGTCTCACCCTCCAATGGACCAACGTTCACCTTAGCCACCCTTTTTCTTCTTATATAGCTATAAAAACTCTTACTATTAGTTTTTATGTTGTTCGCTAAATTCCTTTCATAGCCTATTTTCCCCGTCTTAATTAATCTCTTAATGTACAAGGACCCCCAGTTCCCGTTGTACTTCCCCTTTTCCCAACTTGACGCCATTTAGATAGTAATGTGCTTTCCTGTTTTTGCTACCAAAGTGGATAACCTCACATTTATCCGCATTAAACTTCATCTGCCATGCATCTGCCCACTCCCCCAACCTGTCCAAGTCACCCTGCATTCTCATAGCATCCTCCTCACAGTTCACACTGCCACCCAGCTTTGTGTCATCTGCAAATTTGCTAATGTTACTTTGAATCCCTTCATCCAAATCAATGATGTATATTGTAAATACTCCAATTTTAGGTTACTTTATTTACTAAAAACTTCCCTGTGCCCCACTTGGCCTGCACCTATTTCTCCCCTTCCACCTACTTTCCTCTGGCTTCACAACTTGTAGATCTTCCAATCTTATCTCTTACCTTTTTCATCTTTTCATCTTGTCCAACCATCTGCCTATCCAAAACCCCCCTCACCTGCATCCACCTATCACTTGCTAGGCTTTGTCCTGCTCATCCTCTCTTTTTGTTTTCTGCTATCAGTCTGAAGAAGGATCCCGATCTGTAACATCACTTGTTCATGTTCTCCAGAGATGCTGCCTGAACCATTGAATTACTCGAGCACTTTGTATATATTTTTTATATACCAGCATCTGCAGTTTCTTGTTTCTATACTCTTGGTCTGTGCTTGATCCTTGACTTTGCTGTGCCATATGTACATCATGGTAATTGATCCATCCTGAATACTATTGTGGCTCTTTAACATTTGAATTGCTGACTGCTGTCTGAATCCCTCTTGTTGTGTGATCAACATGCTGATTGGCAAGCCTCTGATACGACCTTGGTTACCTTTTTACTACAAATTCAGTGTCATCTGGTTGGGTAGGTGAATGTGAAGGGGGAGAGTTACTGGCTGTGTATTTCTCTGTGTAAAAGGCTGTGCATGAGGTTGTTCAGTGTGAAAGTTCAATTTAGCATATCTTGTGATGTTATACCTGAAGTAACACTGTCCTTCAGAGTCTCAGTTTTACTTGACCGCCCACAAGCCACTCCCTGCCAAGTGGACCCAGATGTTCTCCAGGGTGGGTTTCTATTTCCTTTTCAACAGGACCTTTCTCTCATGCAGGCATCTCTGTTACTGAAATCTCCAGTGCCCCATGAGTGAACGTAGGTGTCTGCTTCCTACCAACTCCTAACCAAGAGCACAGATGTGCTAACATGATACAAAGTGCCATTAAATTTCAAAGAATATCAAAGAGAGTGACATAATCTTTGTTTCCCAGCAGATACAATACTGCTTGTGGAGAGCAACATATGGTCATCACTTGTCTCGGGCCTCTGATTCCTTAACTTCAAAACCTTGTAGAAGGTACAGGCCAGATTTGGCCTCCTTATGAAAGATCAACATTCTGAGAGTTCTGCTTAACCTGATCAATGTTTGCATTCTTTAATACCTAATTTTTAAAATGGTATTGTTAAGTAATCTGAATGATAGGCTTAATATGACTTATCCCCTGGAATTAAACACCGATGTTCTTGTTTATTTTTTCTTGTTGACCTGCGCCTATGGATTTATCTTTTCTGCTGCTCCCTCTGATCACCCAGCTGAGTTAATCTTATATTTGCCCTCTTTTAAAATATATATATATATATATATTACCAAAATGCACCTCTACACAGGTACTTGCTTTGAAATTATTTCTTTTACATCTTCTTTGATATGACCGGAGGGAAATTTGGATTCCAATTTGATAATTACTGCACATTTTGAATGTGTACTTCTGATTCTTAATTTCAAACTAAAATGTAAATGCTGATATCTCTGACTGATGTCTCATGTTGATAAACAGCAATAAAAGTTTCCAAATGTGATGGAAAGACTGTAGGAAAGACTTGGTGCTGAGAGTTCTCTTATACCTGCATTAAGGAAGCAATTAAACACAGCTGAGCAATTACAAACGCCTGTGAAGTTATGAGTCCCAAATATTATGGTGCCCTGAAATGGGGAGACTATGTATAAACACAGCTGTAATTTCTACATGGTGAAACCAAAATATATAAAAATATCCTTTAATAAAATCTGACAATGTGCACTTTAATGTGATTTTTTTAAATTACAAATCTCAAATCGTGGAGTACAGAAGCAAATAAATAAATTAAGGGTCTTAGTCCTAAACATTATGGAGAGCACTGTATAAAGACTCTCAGACTCGGAGCTACTGCCTTACAGAGCCAGAGACCCGGGTCCTATCCTGACTACGGGTGCTAGACGGAGTTTATATGTTCTCCCCGTGACCTGCGTGAATTACCTCCCACACTCCAAAGACATGCTAGTTTGTAGGTTAATTGGCTTGATATAAACGTATAAAATGTAAAAATGTCCCAAGTGTGTGTAGGATAGTGTTAACGTGCGGGGATTGGTGGGCCACTGATTTGCGTTTTGAATGACTGGAACACATGTCGGACTGATGTTCTTTGTGTACAGCCCAGTACTCAACAAAACCATCCCCTCCAAACTCATCACCAAGCTCCAATACCTGGTCCCCTGTACCTTCCTTTTGCAACTGGATCCTTGACTTGCTTACCAACCTCAATCAGTGTGGATTGGTAACAACTTCTCCTCACTGATGCACCTCAGGGCTGTCTGCCTAGCTCCGCTCTATACTCTACACCCATGACTGCATGGCTAAGCACAATTCCAACGGTATCTACAAATTTGGCAATGACACCACTGTTGTTGGCCAAATCGTTGGTGGTGATGAGTTAGCATACAGGAGAGAGATAGAAACATAGAAACATAGAAAATAGGTGCAGGAGTAGGCCATTAGGCCCTTCGAGCCTGCACCGCCATTCAATATGATCATGGCTGATCATCCAACTCGGTATCCTGTACCTGCCTTCTCTCCATACCCCCTGATCCCTTTAGCCACAAGGGCCACATCTAACTCCCTCTTAAATATAGTCTATGAACTGGCCTCAACTACCTTCTGTGGCAGAGAATTCCAGAGATTCACCACTCTCTATGTGAAAAATGTTTTCCTCATCTCGGTCCTAAAAGATTTCCCCCTTATCTTTAAACTGTGACCCCTTGTTCTGGACTTCCCCAACATCGGGAACAATCTTCCTGCATCTAGCCTGTCCAACCCCTTAAGAATTTTATAAGTTTCTATAAGATTCCCCCTCAATCTTCTAAATTCTAGCGAATACAAGCCGAGTCTATCCAGTCTTTCTTCATATGAAAGTCCTGACATCCCAGGAATCAGTCTGGTGAACCTTCTCTGTACTCCCTCCATGGCAAGAATGTCCCTCCTCAGATTAGGAGACCAAAACTGTACGCAATACTCCAGGTGTGGTCCCACCAAGACCCTGTACAACTGCAGTAGAACCTCCCTGCTCCTATACTCAAATCCTTTTGCTATGAATGCTAACATACCATTCGCTTTCTTCACTGCCTGCTACACTTGCATGCCTACTTTTAATGACTGGTGTACCATGACACCCAGGTCTCATTGCATCTCCCCTTTTCCTAATCAGCCACCATTCAGATAATAGTCTACTTTCCTGTTTTTGCCACCAAAGTGGATAACCTCACATTTATCCACATTATACTGCATCTGCCATGCATTTGCCCACTCACCCAGCCTATCCAAGTCACCTTGCAGCCTCCTAGCATCCTCGTCACAGCTAACACTGCCCCCCAGCTTCGTGTCATCCGCAAACTTGGAGATGCTGCATTCAATTCCCTCGTCCAAATCATTAATATATATTGTAAATAGCTGGGGTCCCAGCACTGAGCCTTGCGGTACCCCACTAGTCACTGCCTGCCATTCTGAAAAGGACCCGGTTACTCCTACTCTTTGCTTCCTGTCTGGGTAAACACCTGGGTAACTGGCACCACAACAAGAACCCCTTGCTCAACGTCAACAAAACCCATAAGCTAATCATTCACTTTAGAACAAGGAAATTGGGAGACCAGCGCCAGTTTTCAGTGCTGAGTTGGCGGTGAAGAGAGTTAGTGGCTTCAGAATCCAGGCATGAACATCTTGGATGACCTGGGCCTGGCACAGAGAGCTAATCAAAAAGGTGGTGCACCAGAGCCTCGGCATTCATAGAAGTAAAAAGAGATTCAGCATGCCACTAAATATTCTAACAAACGTTTACGCATGCAATGTTGAAAGTTTCCTGACTGGTTACATGAAGCGGTTCGTGCAGCAGCTCCAACACTCAAATGCAAGAGGTTGCATAGAGTAGTGGACTCAGCCTGGACCATACTGGCACAATCCTACCCTATATAAAACTATCTGCTTGAGACACCGTCTCGAAATGGCATCAAGCATTAAGGATCCACACCATTTGGGCCATGATAGCATGGGAAAGGAGGTACAGCAGCCTGAAGTCCTACTGTATACAACCTCATTCAGGAATGGCTACTTTTCTATAACCATCATGTTCTTGAACTGACCTGCTCATCCCTAATCCTACCTCAGAAATGGAACACTACTGATCACCTCCTGCACAACCATGGACTTGTTTTCTAATTCTGTTTTCCACTCCTGTCTTTTTCTTTTCACGGTCTTGTATAATTTATGTATAATTTATGTTTTGTGTGTGTCTGAATCTGTGCCTGTGCTGCTGCTACTGCAACCAAGACTTTCTTTGGATCTGTACCATACTTGTACATGCTAATAAACGTGATTTGAACAAACACAATGGAAACGCCTTACTTCCACAAGGACACCACACACTGTTAATTAGTCTTTAGTGTTACAGCAGGGAAACAGGCCCTTCGGCCCACGAGTCTGTGCCGACAAGTAATCTCCGCACTCTAGCAGTATCCTACACTCGAAGGACAATTTACATGTGTTACCAAAGCCAACTAACCGACAAACCTGTACGTCTTTGGAGTGTGGGAGGAAACTGAAGCGCCCAGAGAAAACCCACGCAATCGCAGGGTGAATGCACAAACTCTGGATACTTTCAAGAGAGAACTAGATAGGGCCCTTAAAAATAGCAGCGTCAGGGGATATGGGGAGAAGGCAGGAACGGGGTACTGATTGGGGATGATCAGCCATAATAACATTGAATGGCGGTGCTGGCTCGAAGGGCCGAATGGCCTACTCCTGCACCTATTGTCTATTGTCCATACAGACAGCACCCATAGACAGGATAGAACCCAGAACTCTGGCGCTGTAAGGCAACAGCTCTACTGCTGCGCTGCTGTGCCAATTGATGGGAGACGATAAGGATTAGATGTTTCTCTCCTCTCGGTTCCTTCTTTATCTTCTGTGGACAAGGCATTTGCCCAGCTTAAGCACTAGCAGTGCTGTTAGGTTATCTCTAAGCGGAAGCTCAGAGGGGACCGCCCCTTTGCTGTGTCGGCACCCAAATTATGGAACGATCTGCCTCTCCACATTAAACAGGCCTCTTCTCTGTCTGTTTTTAAATCACTTCTTAAAACCCATCTCTTCTCCGTGGCCTTCGATACCCAGTAAGATGTCGACTTTATTTACTTGATTTAATTTCTTATTTTGATTGCTTTTATTGCGTGGCTATTATTTTTACTCATGTTTTATGTCTTTTAATTTATTGTTGTATTTCATATGTAATTTTTGCGCCTTATGTGAGCTGTTATGTTATGTTCTGTTATGTTGTCTGTTTATGATGTCTTGTTTATTCTTCTGTACAGCACTTTGGTCAACATTGGTTGTTTTAAAGTGCTTAACAAATAAAGTTGGATTGGATTGGATTGGATCTCTAGTAGACATTTAATATCTCCAGCAGAGTATGTTGGATTTGCCCTATTGATCTGATCAATGTTGCACAATATTTTTCGCTCTTTATAGAAGCACTTTTTTTCATTATAAATGGCATAATTTCCTCAATGCTGTTTTAATGTTCATTTATGGCATTATGTCACCTTTTTGCATTTTCTCATGGATGTTTTCTTGTATCCATTTGCCAAGAATGAATTATGAGTCACCAAAACGTTTTGACACGTTTTATTTTATTCTATAATTCGTCTTTGACATTTTATAATGGTACCTTATAGACAATAGACTATAGTTGCAGAAGTAGGTCATTCGGTCCTTTGAGCCAGCACCGCCATTCAATGTGATCATGGTTTATCATCCACAATCAATACTCCGTTCCTGCCTTCTCCCCATATCCCCCTATCTTGCTCTCTTTTGAAAGTATCCAGAGAACCGGCCTCCACTGCCCTCTGAGGCAGAGAATTCCACAGACTCACAACTCTCTGTGAGAAAAAGCTAAATTAATGAATGAATGAATGAATGAATGAATGAATAAGTTTATTGGCCAAGTATTCACATACAAGGAAGTTGTATAAGTGATAAATGGCTTACCACTTATTCTTAAACTGTGGCAACTGGTTCTGGACTTCCTCAACATCGGGAACATGTTTACTGCCTCAAGCGTGTCCAAACCCTTAATAATCTTATGTTCCAATCCTTATCCTTCTAAACTCCAGAGTGTAGAAGCCCAGCTGCTCCATTCTCTCAGCATATGACAGTCCAGCCATCCTGGGAATTAACTTGTGCACCTATGTTGCACTCCCTCAATAGCAAGAATGTCCTTCCTCAAATTTGGAGACCAAAACTGCATACAATACACCAGGTGTGGTCTCACTAGGGCCCAGTACAACTACAGAAGGACCTCTTTGCTCCTATACTCAATTCCTCTTGTTTTGAAGGCCAACATGCCATTCGCTTTCTTCACTGCCTGCTGTACCTGCATGCTTACTTTCATTGACTGATGAACAAGGACCCCGTTATACTTCCTCTTTTCCCAACTTGACACCATTTAGATAATAATCTTCCTTGCTGCTTTTGCTACCAAAGTGGATAACCTCACATTTATCCACATTAAACTGCATCTGCCATGCATCTGCCCACTCCCCCAACCTGTCCAACTCACCTTGCATTCTCAAAGCATCCTCCTCACAGTTCACACTGCCACCCAGCTTTGTGTCATCTGCAAATTTGCTGATGTTACTTTGTCTAAATCATTAATATATATTGTAAATAGCTGCGGTCCCAACACCGAGCCTTGCGGTACCCAACTCGTCACCGCCTGCCATTCTGAAAGGGACCCATTAATCCCTACTCTTTGTATCCTGTCTGCCAACCAATTTTCTATCCATGTCAGCACTCTACCCCAATACAATGTGACATAATTTTGCCCACTAATCTCCTATGTGGGACCTTATCGAATGCTTTCTGAAAGTCCAGGTACACTACATCCACTGGCTCTCCCTTCTCCATTTTCTGAGTTACATCCTCAAAAAATTTCACAAGAGTAGTCAAGCATGATTTCCCCGTTGCAAATCCATGCTGACTCGGACCGATCCTGTTACTGCTATTTCATCTTTTATGATTGACTCCAGCATCTTCCCCACCACCGATGCCAGGCTAACTGGTCTATAATTCCCTGTTTTTTCTCTCCCGCCTTTCTTAAAAAGTGGGATAACATTGGCTACCCTCGAACAATTTGGTTCCTTTTCTGGATACAGAATTAATTGGAATAAAAGTGAAATCATGCCAATAAAAGAACAAGACCCTTCTCAACACCAACAGTTTCCTTTCAGAATTGTTACTGAAAAGTTCAGATATCTTGGAATTTACGTCTAGAAAGTACTCCTCTTTGTTTAAAACAAACTTCCCACCATTAATTACTAAACTGTATACATATATCCAATTTTGGAAAACATTTCCTATTTCCCTTCTTGGTAGATTAAATGCCATAAAGATGATCTTCCTTCCACAACTTTTATACTTATTCCAATCAATACCGATATATCTCCCTAAAAGCTTTTTCAAACAAATTGACTCTATTGTTACTAACATTATTTGGGACTACAAAACTTTGAGACCACATCTGGTGTATTGTGTACAGTTTTTGTCTCCTAATTTGAGGAAGGACATCCTTGTGATTGCGGCAGTGCAGCGGAGGTTCACGAGATTGATCCCTGGGATGGTGGGACTGTCATATGAGGAAAGATTGAAAAGACTAGGCTTGTATTCACTGGAGTTTAGAAGGATGAGGGGATATCTTATAGAAACATATACAATTATAAAAGGACTGGACAAGCTAGATGCAGGAAAACTGTTCCCAATGTTGGACGAGTCCAGAACCAGGGGCCACAGTCTTAGAATAAAGGGGAGGTCATTTAAGACTGAGGTGAGAAAAAACATTTTCACCCAAAGAGTTGTGAATTTATGGAATTCCCTGCCACAGAGGGCAGTGGAGGCCAAATCACTGGATGGATTTAAGAGAGTTAGATAGAGCTCTAGGGGCTAGTGGAGTCAAGGGATAAGGGAAGAAGGCAGGCACGGGTTATTGATAGGGGGTGAGCAGCCATGATCACAATGAATGGCGGCACTGGCTCGAAGGGCCGAATGGCCTCCTCCTGCACCAATTTTCTATGTTTCTAAGTCATCCCTCAGCCTCCAACTCCAAAGAAAGCAATCCAAATTTGTCTATCTCTCCTTCAACTAATACGCTCTAATCCAGGAAACATCCTGGTGAACAAAATCCTCTCTAAACCCTCCACATCCTTCCTGCAATGCAGGAATCAGAACTGTACACAATACTGCAGATATGGCCTAACCAAAGTTATGTACAGATGAAGATAAATGCCTTTTTTCTACTTGCATTACCACTTTCAGAGAGTTATCGACTCGTGCTAAGATCTCTATGCACATCAATGCTCATCAGGGCATTCATTGCATATTTTCTTCTTGCACTTGATCTCCTGACGTTCAGCATCTCATACTTGTCCACATTAAACTCGAGCCGCTATTTGTCCACCAGTCTTTTCAGCTGATCGATATCATATAACCATATAACCATATAACAATTACAGCACGGAAACAGGCCATCTCGACCCTTCTAGTCCGTGCCGAACACGTATTCTCCCCTAGTCCCATATACCTGCGCTCAGACCATAACCCTCCATTCCTTTCCCGTCCATATAACTATCCAATATCCTGCCATATCCTTTGACCATCCTTCACTCGCTACATCTCTGCTAATTTGCTTGTGTCCGCAAACTAATCAGCCCATTTACATTTTGATATATCACAAACAACAGGGTACAGCACTGATTCCAATCAAATACCACTAGTCTCAGATGCCAGTCAGAATAACACCCCTCAAACAGTATCCCCTGTTTTCTGTGGCCTCACCAACTTTGAATTCAATCTATTAAATATCCGTGGATCCGATGTGCTTCAGGATCAACCTATCTTGATGGACCTTGCTGTGTGCACAGTAATTCTGTAATTGCCTCAGTAGGGGCAGAATACAGATGTGCCAGAATGTAGTTGGATCTTCACAGGTAAATTATGGTGAGATGAGATACTTTGTATTTCCTGAAATGTAGATTAATTTGATTGTGGGTTTTAGATCTGTGAAGGGAATTGATAGGATAAGCAAGAATAGTTTTTATTCTCCATTGGTGGCAGGATTTCTTTCTATCTAACCCAATTAGAGTATTTAATTGTCGTTAGCTTCTAAATTACATTACCTGCTGATCTTCTATATTCAATCCTACTCTGTTGGATAAACAAAGCAATTAGGAACGCAAATGAGATTCTGAGTTTTATAAGTAGGGACACAGAGTATGAATGCGTGGAGATTATATTAAACCTTTTTACAAGTAGCAATTGGTCCCAGATTGGAGTGTTGTCACCAAGGGTGTCATACTAAAAAGGGATTGGAGAGGGTTCTGAAAAGATTGAGCTGAATATGTTAATATTGACCACATTGAAGACACTACAAAACAGAGGATTCCTGCATTTGTAAGATTTGCTTAACTTTTGTCTGTGGAAAATTACAGGCTGTGGGTTGCGCCGGCTATTCTGAGCCCTAGATTGATATGCAGGATGGGGAAAGATCCAGATGTCCTCTCTATTGATAATATGTATGTTGCAAAGAAACTTCAAGGTGTTTTAAATGTATTGCTTTGATTGGATTGCTGCAGAGGGATTGTAAATAGTGTCAATAATGTTGCAGGACAGTTATCCTGCTGTTTGAGGATTGGGTGAAGTGTGAAGCCTTGTTTGAATTGTTTACATTACCCGGGAGAATGATGCGTTATTTGATTAATTAACTTCCATCCACAAGCTTCTGGAGAAACATTGTTTGGGACTCTTTGTAATTGGGCTGGGGGACTGTCATTAATACTATAATGTAATCGATATGTGTAATTGACTTGTAAGGAGAACCACCCCTATGTAGTTCGGCCCCTCAAGGTTTGTTGACCTATAAAAGGTAGCCCCCATTTGGATCGGTGTCGATCTTCTGGAAGGGCGCTTGGGACTGTGTGACCTTTTGGTAGTGTGTGCTTGCACGAGGCTGAAGGGCTTGGCCAGGCAGAGACAAGGATCAAACCCATGGTGGTTTAGATATCATTTCGGGGGATTTGTTGTTCATTCAAGATGACATGATTCATTGCAGATGACATGAAAGGCAGTATTATTGTATCTAGTGAAGATTGGAATCAAGAATTACAGCAGGATCTTGATCAGAAGGGCATGTGGGGCAAGTTGTAGTGGCGGCGGCAGCAGCAGTGGAGACCCGACTCGCCCCGAAGTTGCGGCGGCGGCAGCAGCGGCTGGAGACCCGACTCGGCCCCGGAACCGTGGCGGCGGCGGCAGCAGCAGCGGAGACCCGACGGCCCCGAAGTTGTGGCGGCGGCGGCAGCAGCGGCGGAGACCCGACTCGGCCCCGAAGTTGTAGCGGCGGCGGCAGCAGCGGCGGAGACCCGACTCGGCCCCGAAGTTGTAGCGGCGGCGGCAGCAGCGGCGGAGACCCGACTCGGCCCCGAAGTGGTGGTGGCGGCGGCAGCAGCGGCGGAGACCCGACGGCCCCGAAGTTGTGGCGGCGGCGGCAGCAGCGGCGGAGACCCGACTCGGCCCCGGAACCGTGGCGGCGGCGGCAGTGGAGACCCGACTCTTGGAGCTGTGGCGGCGGCAGTTTGAACCGTCGCCTCGGCGCAGAGGGAGAACAAAGGGAAGAGACAGAGACTTTAAGATTTTGCCTTCCACCACAGTGAGGAGGTGTTTGGTGAACTCACTGTGGTGGATGTTAAATTTGTGTTGATTGTGTGTTTTTGTCATTTTTTAATTATATGTATGACTGCAGGGAAACAACATTTCGTTCAGACCGAAAGGTCTGAATGACAATAAACAAATCTAATCTAATCTAATCTAATCTAATCTAAGTGGAGAAATGGTTCATGGAATTGAATTGAATAAATGTTATTGGCCAAGTATGTATACATACAAGGAATTTGCCCTGGTACAGATAAGTGAGAGGTATTGCATTTCAGGAAGTTAAACCAGGATATGACCTTCACAGAGAATGGCATGGCCCTGGGAAGTATTGTAGGGCAGGAGGTTCTAGGCATGCAGGTACATAGTCCCATGATAATGGCATCACAGGTAAATAGGGTAGTCGTGAAGCTTTTGGTGCATTGACCTTCATCGATCAGGGTATTGAGTATAGAAGTTGGGATGTTATGTTACAGTTGTGCCATATGTTGAGCATAGTTGAGTATAGAAGCTGGGATGTAATGTTAAAATTGTACAAGGCATTGGTGAGACCAAATCTGGAGTATGGTGTACAATTTTGGTCGCCCAATTATAGGAAGGATGTCAACAAAATAGAGAGAGTACAGAGAAGATTTACTAGAATGTTGCCTGGGTTTCAACAACTAAGTTACAGAGATAGGTTGAATAAGTTAGGTCTTTATTCTCTGGAGCGCAGAAGGTTAAGGGGGGACTTGATAGAGGTCTTTAAAATGATGAGAGGGATAGACAGAGTTGATGTGATCAAGCTTTTCCCTTTGAGAATAGGGAAGATTCAAACAAGAGGACATGACTTCAGAATGAAGGGACAGAAGTTTAGGGGTAACATGAGGGGGAACTTCTTTACTCAGAGAGTGGTAGCGGTGTGGAATGAGCTTCCAGTGGAAGTGGTGGCGGCAGGTTCGTTGGTATCATTTAAAAATAAATTGGATAGGCATATGGATGAGAAGGGAATGGAGGGTTATGGTATGAGTGCAGGCAGGTGGGACTAAGGCAAAAAAGTTGTTCGGCACGGACTTGTAGAGCCGAGATGGCCTGTTTCCGTGCTGTAATTGTTATATGGTTATATGGTTATATGGTTATATACATTAGTGAGGTCACTTTAGAATATTGTGTTCAGTTTTGGTCACCCTGATATAGGAAGGATGTTGTTAAGCTGCAAAGAGTGCAGAGAAGGTTAGTTACCAGGACTTGAGGACCTGAGCTATAGGGAGAGTTTGGGCAGGCTAGGACTTTATTCTCTGGAGTGCAGGAGGCCGAGGAAATGCCCATCTTATGAAGGGTATAGATATGGTGAATGCACAGAGCCTTTAACCCAGGGTAGGGGAATTAAGAACCTGCGGACATAGGACATAGAGAGGGGAACGATTTAAAAAGAACACTAGGGGCAATTTTTTCACCCTGACGGTGGTGAGTATATGAGACAAGCTGTCAGAGGAGGTAGTTGAGGCAGGTTCTATAACAACATCTAAAAGATATTATAAAATATTTTCCCCTTCACCTTAAACATATGTCCTCTGGTTCTCGATTCGCCTACTCTGGGCAAGAGTATCTACCCGATCTATTCTTCTCATGATCTTATACACCTCAATAAAATCATCCCTCATCCTCCAGTGCTCCAAGGACTAGAGTCTCAGCCCACTCAACCTCTCCCTATAGCTCAGACTATCTAGCCCTGGCAACATCTTCATGAATCTTCTCTGTACCCTCTGATGTAGGTGAATGGGAGGATAATTGAGGGAAGAAAGGGGATTGATGAGAATGAGCTGCAAACTAGCATACCGTCAGTCTGCCCCAGGGCAGCTGTGGCTACAGAAGTAGCTTACCACCACCGAGTGTGACTGAGGAGTGAATGAATAATGCGATGTAAAGCGCCTTGAGTATTAGAAAGGCGCTATATAAATCCCATCCATTATTATTATTATTATTATTATTATACATTGTTGGGCTGAATGGTATTTCCTTCTACATTGGAGGAAAAAGAAAATGAAAAACAAATGAAAAAATATGAGAATTCACTGCCTTTAAATTTGGTCAAATGGGACAATCAAAGTGGAACTGGATAGACACTTGAGGGGAAACAATTTGCAAGGCACTATGGAGAGAAGGTGGGAAAAGGCTGATTGCAATTCTTGACAGAGACCCAGTGTGGAATTGATGGGCAGGAGGGCCTCTGCCTAGGCTGGAGGTATTCCATGACTTTCTACAGTGATTCCAAATGGCCTGTTTGCCTGAAATGGTTGTTGTTTATGGATAGTTGGCAGATTGTGAAGCATAAAGTGTGAGACTTTTACGTTTGTTTGTGAAGTGGAATCGAGACATGATAGACATTGTTGTTACTTATGTGCAATACATTTAGGCAGATGGTGCTATTGGGAGGATATGGCATTACAAAATGAGTTCAGTGAGATCATTACTGCAACCTCCATTAAGCTCCTCCAAGCTTTGCATGCTTTGGTATTCTGCTCTCACTACATGCAAGAGGATCTTTTGAACTGCTGTGGATACTTCTGAACTACTTCAAACTTCCTCTGGCAAAGCCTCAAGTGCAGCACCTGGAAACCTCCAGTGTGTTCTCTCCCATCCTGCGCCTTTCTACAGTGTTTGGCTGAAGCATTTAAATGTTAACTCTGTTGCTCTGCTATTTCCGGCAACCATTTTTGCTTTAATTCAATGTTTCACATGTAGCTTTACTTATTGGTGGAAAGATTCTCTCGTAACAATGAGCCCCAACCTTAAAGTTAAGACTTTCTTTGTAACGTAGATTTATTTAAACAATTCTCAATATTGGACTTCAGCTGATACTTCCAGCCAACAATCAGAGCTCTTAGTGTTGACTGGAAGCTGACCCCATTTTAATGATCCACTGATCAATTGAGGATCATCTATTGTTGCACTTGTTTTCAGAGGCTGTTGAATTTAGTCATCTTCCTCGCCAACTGTAAGCTTCCACCAACCCTCATTCTCTGAAAAAGATTCAAAGGTTATTAGAACAACCAAGCCCGTCACACGGGAGGCCTGGTCCCCCAACGCAAGCCGTTCCCCTTATTCCAGCACTCACCCATAGCCGACAACTACGCAGGGACAGCTCATTCGCCTTATTCAGCCTCCCTCATTTTTAAACTTTAAAAAATGCATTTGCACTTGCTGGGGCGAACAGCTCAGTGTACTTGGATAGCAACAATGTTGCGAGCAGGGCTAAGCACAGGGAAAAAGCAGGTTTTTTTCCCCAAGTTTCTGCACATTTGTGAACATTTTCATAAATAACTCAGGAAATAATGCATCAAATTTTCAGATGAGGTGATTTTTAATATCATGGCATAAATATGTAAAAATGTCACCATTAACCATGTTTTTGAGGAGATGTGAAACGCAGACGAACAAACACACACACACACACACACACACACACACACACACACACACACACACACACACACACACACACACACACACACACACAAAAACACACACATCCAAGATCAGCTTTATAAGTATATAAATAGATGGCAGGAATAATTAAGGGACAGAAGTTTAGGGGTAACATGAGGGGGAACTTCTTTACTCAGAGAGTGGTAGCGGTGTGGAATGAGCTTCCAGTGGAAGTGGTGGCGGCAGGTTCGTTGGTATCATTTAAAAATAAATTGGATAGGCATATGGATGAGAAGGGAATGGAGGGTTATGGTATGAGTGCAGGCAGGTGGGACTAAGGGAAAAAAGTTGTTCGGCACGGACTTGTAGGGCCGAGATGGCCTGTTTCCGTGCTGTAATTGTTATATGGTTATATGGTTAATATATATCTGAGTGATACCATATTTTTCCAGCACCCCTCTCATCTCTCCTCTCATCAGTGTCTGTTAATGTTTGCAATATCCAAATCTATTTGTTGTTTCTCGGCTCGACTATTAAAATCCTCCTTGAAGTCCCTTGGCTACATTTACATTTCATTTTCTCCCCACATACTTTGTTAATATCAATATATTTAAAAATACTTGTGGATGAGAAGTCTACTCATTTATATATCATGGATGTATTTCAAGGCTTGTGGGAGATTCATGCTAAGTTGCAAAACAGTCCCTTGATGAATCTTTCGTCGTTTATCAAAAACTGCAGCCAATTTTCAGTCTAGTTGGTTAATTTGATGCCAGTTCCTACTGTTTTATATTTTGCAATGTTAGATGTCGATCCTTTTACGAGACTTTGATAAGCCCATTGTTGCTGCTGCGGGCTTCTGAGGCATCTAAGGGATTTTCGATCACCTATTGTAATACACTGCATAAACTTAATGCCATTTGAGGGCTTCTATGTAAATAGAAGAGACTGGGTGGGGGGGGGGGGGGGGGGGGGAGAGAAATGGGTTTTGGATATCAGAAGAAAAGGTAAGAAAAGCATCACCAAGAAAATAAGTAAATGGGGAAAAATTGAATGGTTTTCCATTATATCAGAGAACTGGTATTGTCCTTAAATTTTGATGTCCGGAAAATGAAACTTCACACATGCCATCGTTGTTGTTAGCGATGAGAATTGTAATTTCTCCTCCTTTAAATGAAGTTTTGATGCATTATATTTTTTTCAACTGGAATGAGACATGAAAGAAGTGCTGAACATGATGCCAGGTCAAACAAGACGTCTACCCTACCTATGCCTCTCATACTTTTATGTACTTCTCTTGGGTCTCCATTCAGCCTCCGTTGCTCCAGCAAAGACAATCCACGTTTATCCAAACTCTCCTTATTACGAATACCCTATAATCCAGGCAACATTCTCGTGAGCCTCTTAGGCACACTCTGCAAAGCATCCAAACCCTTCCCGTAATGCAGAAATCAGAACTGCAAGCAAAACTCCAAATGCTGCCTAACCAAAGACCAAAAAAGCTGCATCATGACTTCCTGACTGTCCCACTTAGACCATTTTTCAGCAGTTGCCTGAAAAACTGGCAACTGGAACGGCGACTGTCAGAGTGGAACACACACACACATCGCTTCCTTCACCAGCCCGTTATGCAGGCGGGGGACAGGGTAAGTGGAGGGAGCGCTGTCTAAACAATTCACATGGTGCAAAGCCAAGGTGAAACAGACACACACCGCAATGAACAGGAAGGTTGGCGCTGTAAATGGACGGCTAAAGCACAGTGTACGGTAAGTCCATTAAAAGAGGAGGGAGAGGGGGGAGAAGGGGGAGAAGGAGTGGAGATAACTTTTAAGAAGCCAGAGATACACGGCTGTGAAGCTCGGTGGACATTTAACATTATCAATCGGTTATCCTTGGTTCTGAAAATTACTGCTTTACCTTTTTGTTCCCCAAAGAGCCAATAAAATTCACTGGTCAGCACCGGCTACAACCTACGCGAACCTTCGACTTCTTGGCAACCCACTAGGACCTCCTGGCGATCCACCTATGGCTCGAGAGTTATTTCTACTCTCCATGGCGGCTTCATTCTAGTCACCGCTAATTTTTCAACATGTTGAGAAATTCATGGTGACCATAATGAGGCCGCGACTATTCCCAGAATGCGGGAATTCCTCACGACCATGAAGGCGACGCCCCGGCTACCACCTGTGAACATATGGCAACCATGTGGCGACTGCATAGTCTCCTGCAGTCGCCTAAAAAGTCGCCTAAGTGGGACAGGCCCATTATACTCAGTGCCGCTACCAAAGGTGGCATGCATACCATATGCTTCCTTCCCATTCTATCTATTTGTGTTGTAACTTTCAGGGACTTGGACCCCAAGATCCCTTGGTATATTAATGCTCGTAAGGGTCTTGCCACCAACTGTATACTTTCCTATTATATTTGACCTCACCAAATGCAACATCTCACAGTTACTCTGATTAAAATCTATCTGCCATTTCTCTGCACATTTCTGTGGCTGATCAATATTTCACAGTGTGGTTTGACAGACTTCCTCACTATTCCTGCAAATCCATCAGTGAGATTTAGTGTCGAGTCTGATTTTATTTTTATTTTTCGAGTGTCTTTTTCCTTAGTTAGCCACAGGCTGTTCTGGTGCACTAAAAATGATGGTGCATTTCATCTTCTATGCTTTCCTTCCTTGGGAGATGGCTTCTGAACTGTGGCAAGGAATCCACCTTTTCCAGAGTTCTACTGTGGAACTTTATCAAGGAAACACAACAAATTGCAGATGCTGGAATCTTGAGCAAAAAGAGAAAATGCTGGAGGAACTCAGCGGTTCAGATTGCGTACATGAAAGGAAATTAACAGATGACGTTTTGGAAGGTACACAAAAAAGCTGGAGAAACTCAGCAGGTGCAGCAGCATCTATGGAGCAAAGGAAATAGGCAACGTTTAGGGCCGAAACCCTTCTTCAGATGTCATTTTGGGTTGGGACCCTTATTCAGAGTGAAAGAGTAGAGAAGGGATAACTGGTAGAAAGGGGTGAGGGGAAGTGGTGTGGCAGAGCTAAGAAGTGATAAGGAATTGCAGATGCTGGTTTACAAACAAGTGACAAGGAACTGTAGATGCTGGCTTACAAAAAAAGACACAAAGTGCTGGTATAAATCGGTGGATCACACAACATCTCGAGAACATGGACAGGTGACAGAGTTTAAGAAAGGTCCTGATTCCAGTACTTCGTGTCTTTTTAAGTGAAAGGTTTATCTATGGGACGAGGGGTTGATCAATAGATGATAGACACAAAAAGCTGGAGTAACTCGGCAGGGCAGGCAGCATCTCTGGAGAGAAGGAATGGGCCACGTTTCGGGTCGAGACCCTTCTTCAGACCCCTCTTCATCAATAGATGAGTCAGGTTGGGGAGAGAAGGGTGGAGATACTATCCCATGACCAGTCCTGTAGGATGATACTGAGAACTTGGAAATAATTGGTCAACCTTGAAAATGTAAACTATGGAAACAACACAACTCCTTTCAAACTTCCAGTCTGCCCTTAGTGTCAGGCGCATCCTGCCCTGCCTGTGGTTAGAGATTATGGGTCCACATTTGTTCATCAGTCTCTTCAGCACCCACAGAAACAGTCGGAAGGAAGTAATCTTTGATCCTGAATGACTGCATAAGAAGAAGAGTAAGACATACACTCTATTTCTCCCTTTAGAGATGTGACATTACATCATTTCAGTTCCTGGTTATTATTAACGTGTACAATTAGTTTTCTATGAAAGCCCATTGGATCCAAACTGTTCATAACAATTAAATAATGTGATGACCCTATGAATCTGAATTACAACTTGATCCAAATGTACAGCTACATTAAATTGACACAATGTTGGATTAACCCAATGGGTCAGGCAGCATATCTGGAGAACATGGATAGGTTTCGAGTCAGGACCCTTCTTCAGACTCTTCCCAACCCCAAATGCCACCTAGCCGTGTTCTTCTGAGACGCTGCCTGACCAGCTGAGTTACTCCAGACACCTTGTGTCTTTTATTGTAATCGAGCATGTGCAATTCCTTGTTTCTGCATGAATTATTATCTAAATCTTCCTGGTTTCCACATGAATAGTTCATAACATATTTTACATGCGACATATGAAATAGCAAATGCGAGTATAATAGGCAATGATCAGTGGAGGGTTAATTGTACAGTGACATTCCTAAGGGGACTATTTCTACCTCAAGCAGGTTTGGAATGATTCGCTGATAACAACAACTAAATAATGCTTTGGGAAATTAAAACATTGCTAAACATTGTTAAGCTTTCTGCTGGAAAAACGTATACACTTTAATGGTGCCATGATAAATCAGTAATTTAATTAATGTTAAGTAATATGTAGTAATTTCACTGTTATATTTTGCTTTTTATTTCCAATCAGCGTGATAAAATGTAATGTGAGCCTATCTGCTTATCTTTTGCCTCACTCACTTAACCAGCTTATGTGCTTTTGCTGGCTTTTTGGCCTACGAATTGTATCTTAGAGCTCTGAGGAAAATTAGCACAATGCGGTTGAGAACTGAGTTAGGCCAGCATCAACAGCAACCATTTCTACCAAAATATCATCCCAGCAATACTCATCAGATTTCATCCCAGAATGGGTGAAGTATTTGTTACAGGCTTCATCAGCGATTATCCAACAATGGTTCTAGAGGGGTTATCACAAAATGAATGTCAGCCGTTACTTCCAGACAAATTAGCTTATATAATGCTGTTTGCTCTGGGGTTCTGTTATTTAAAGTCAAACTCGTAACCAAAGGGTTTTTTTGGGTTTTTTTGTAGCCCTCTGGAACTGACTGCTTAGTCTAGAGACTCTGCAAATAAAAATCACTTGTGACATGTGCTTCCCTTCAACTGCCATTCAGAAATAAAACCTAGACATCAGAGTGACCACAGCAACTACAGGAAAAGTCTTTGGAGTGACCCAGGCTTCCATTCACATTGCTTTGAGGAGCAACACCTATGGGGTGGTTGCAGGTGCAGCATGAGGAGCAACACTTTAATAAAATGGCCATTACTGAATTACAAACTCTTCATATACAAGTTCTCACATGCTTGGACTATGACAGTCATAGTCAATTCCCTAGTTCCAGGCTGTGGATTCATGCCATATTTAATTTTTGCTGCTGAACACATTATTATTTATGTCATTGATGCAAAAAAGGAACCACAACTTCTTGTCATCTTTGAAGGTCACATTGTCTCCTAGGATGTGTTTTGGGGGTTAAGGTTATCTCCTCCTGAACTAGCTATTCAGCGAGCTTGACACTACATGGTTGCATGAGGACACAGCAAGGGAGGGGCAAGATGAGGAACAGCACACTGAAGACGCTGAGTCCACGATCAGCACCGTCAACCCCAGGAACCTAATGGCACGTAGTTCAGAGAATCTCGGGATCTATCCTGTCGCATCTATGTTGGTTGAAAAAAGGACAAGCCTTCAGTTAATTCCAAGTACCTTAAAAACCCACACATTAAAGGCAAAATATCTAAATCAACTGCATCTGAAACAAAGCCTGGCTCACCCGCCACAGACAGAGGACTCGGACCAGGAACCTGCCTGTAAGGCCTAGCTTGCACACTGGTGATCGGTCTGGAAGGCCCGGCTCACCTGCCCGGAGTGGAAGGCGTCGGATGGAGGGCAGTAAGCAGACTGGCGGTAGGAGGGAGTGCTCTGTATCGAGGGTGGGGTGGGCCACTGGAGACCCTGCAAAAGTCTGGTCTGGGCGCCACTCCAAGAGGCCACGCATATGAATCAGACGCAGCTTACAGTGGTGGAGCACTAGTGGGGACACCAATGGCTACACTTGGACAGGCTGACCCAACAACACCATCAGGACATCTGGCCTTCATGGTCAGGTCAAGAACCCTGCACTTACAAACTTGGACTTGAAAATTGCGCCAAAACTGGTGACTCTGTTTTCAAGAAGGAACTGCAGATGCTGGAAGATCGAAGGTACACAAAATTGCTGGAGAAACTCAGCGGGTGCAGCAGCATCTATGGAGCGAAGGAAATAGGCGACGTTTCGGGCCGAAACCCTTCTTCAGACTGATGGGGGGTGGGGGGGGAGAAGGAAGGAAAAGGGGAGGAGGAGGAGCCCGAGGGCGGGCGGATGGGAGGGTGGGAGGAGACAGCTAGAGGGTTAAGGAAGGGGAGGAGACAGCAAGGGCTAGCAAAATTGGGAGAATTCAATGTTAATGCCATCCGGACGCAAGGTCCCCAGGCGGAATATGAGGTGCTGTTCCTCCAATTTCCGCTGTTGCTCACTCTGGCAATGGAGGAGACCCAGGACAGAGAGGTCGGATTGGGAATGGGAGGGGGAGTTGAAGTGCTGAGCCACCGGGAGTTCAGGTAGGTTATTGCGGACCGAGCGGAGGTGTTCGGCGAAACGATCGCCCAACCTCCGCTTAGTCTCCCCGATGTAAATCAGCTGACGTCTAGAGCAGCTCTATCTCCGTTAACATTGACGACTGCTTTGGGGCCACCTCCTGCACCTACACACAACTGACTGACTTCATCCACTTCACCACCAACTTCCATCCGGCACTCCAGTACACCTGGACCATTTCCGACACTTCCCTACCATTCCTTGACCTCACCATCTCCATCGCAGGGGACAGACTCCTGACCAACATACATTACAAACCCACTGACTCACATGGCTATCTGGACTACACGTCTTCACACCCTGCCCCCTGTAAAGACTCCATCCCCTACTCCCAATTCCTCCGCCTACGCCGCGTCTGTTCCCAGGATGAGACATTCCATACCAGGGCATCGGAAATGTCCTCGTTCTTCAGGGAACGGGGATTCCGCTCCGCCACCATAGATGAAGCTCACACCAGGGTCTCATCCATACCCCGTAACACTGCTCTCTCTCCCCATCCCCGCACTCGCAACAAGGGCAGAGTCCCTCTGGTCCTCACCTTTCACCCCACCAGCCGGCAAATACAACACATAATCCTCCGCCATTTCTGCCACCTCCAACGTGACCCCACCACTTGCCACATCTTCCAACCTCCCCCCATGTCTGCCTTCCGCAAAGACCGCTCCCTCCGCAACTCCCTCATCAATTCTTCCCTTCCCTCCCGCACCACCCCCTCCCCGGGCACTTTCCGTTGCAACCGCAAGAAATGCAACACCTGTCCCTTCACCTCCCCCCTCGACTCCATTCAAGGACGCAAGCAGTCGTTCCAGGTGCGACAAAGGTTCACCTGTATCTCCTCCAACCTCATCTACTGCATCCGCTGCTCTAGATGTCAGCTGATTTACATCGGGGAGACTAAGCGGAGGTTGGGAGATCGTTTCGCCGAACACCTCCGCTCAGTCCGCAATAACCTACCTGAACTCTCGGTGGCTCAGCACTTCAACTCCCCCTCCCATTCCCAATCCGACCTCTCTGTCCTGGGTCTCCTCCATTGCCAGAGTGAGCAACAGCGGAAATTGGAGGAACAGCACCTCATATTCCGCCTGGGGACCTTGCGTCCGGATGGCATTAACATTGAATTCTCCCAATTTTGCCCTTGCTGTCTCCTCCCCTTCCTTAACCCTCTAGCTGTCTCCTCCCACCCTCCCATCCGCCCGCCCTCGGGCTCCTCCTCCTCCCCTTTTCCTTCCTTCTCCCCCCCCCCCCACCCCCCATCAGTCTGAAGAAGGGTTTCGGCCCGAAACGTCGCCTATTTCCTTCGCTCCATAGATGCTGCTGCACCCGCTGAGTTTCTCCAGCATTTTGTGTGTACCTGGTGACTCTGTTTACTGTCTCAGTGTGCTGCTGCTTGTACTGTATCTGAGATGCTTATCTAAGATGTAAGTGCTTATTTATGGCGATACTTGTGCTCAACTGTATACAAAAATAAATGTCACTGTACCTGTGTACGTGACAAATAACGTACCATTGTAAGGTGGGTGAATTAATGGCATAAAGAGCTGTAAATGGGAATGATCCAATTGCCATTAAAGAAATGTGGCTGCTGAGTGACCAAAACTGGGAACTAAATATTCTAGGGCATTGGAAATTAGGAAGTGCAAGCAAAAAGGAAAATAAAGAGGGATAAAATCAGTACAGTGAGAGAGGATTTTGACAGAGTTAGCAAAAAATACTTTCCTGGAATGTTTGTGCAAAATGGACTTTCTATGTCTGAAGAAGGGTCTCTACCCGAAAAGTCACCCATTCCTTCTCTCAGGAGATGCTGCCTGTCCCTTTTTGTGTCTATGTTCTATTTCAATATAGTGATATAGAAGTTGGATGAGAATGTACAAGACATAATTAGTATGTTTGCAAACAACACTAAAATTGGTGATATGGTAGACAGTGAAGATGGTTATCAAGAATCACAGTGGGATTTTGATCAGTTAGGCAAGTGAGCTGAGGAATGGCAAATGGAGTTTGGGTGTTGGGTGTTACAATTTGGGAGGTCCAAAGCAGGGTAGAGCCTTCACAATGAATGCTGGGGTCTGGGGTGTCTGCTAGAGCAGTGGGATCTAGGCGTACAAGTACGTTGTTCCCGGAAAGTGATGCCACAAATAGATAGGGTGGTAAAGAGGGCTTTTGGTACATTGTCCTTCATCAGTTAGGGTATAGATGATGTTATGTTACAGTTGTACAATACGTTTGTGAGGCCACGTTTGGAGTACTGCGTTCAGTTTTGGTAATTCTACTAAAGGAAATATTATGCTGAAAAGAATCCAGAGAAGATTTACAAGGATGTTTCCAGGCCTCAAGGGCCTAAACTATAGGGAGAGGTTGGGCAGGCAAGGACTTTATTGCTTGGTGTGCTGGAGGCTGAGGAGATGATCATATAGAGGTGTATAAAATCATGAGGGAATCGATGGGATGAATGCAGGGTAGGAGAGTCAGGAACTAGCGGCAGAGGTTTAAGGTGAGGGGGGAAAGATTTAATAGGATCCTGAGAGCAACTTTTTCACACAGCCGATCGTGGATATATGGAACAAGCTGCCAGAGGTAGTAGTTGAGACAATTACAACAATTATAAAACATTTGGACATACATGGACAGGAAAGGTTTGGTGGGACAGCCACACCCGGGATTAATTTACATGGGGCATCTTGGTCGGCGTGGACTAATTGGGCCGAAGAGCCTATTTCCATACTGATTCTTACTCTGATTCTTTGAGACAGAAAACATTGCTGGGACATCTTTATGAACCTTTGAATAGTAATTGTGATGTCAAACATGGTATAAATAAGGATATTAGAAATATGGGTATTCAGTAATCATGGGAACATAAATGTGGCAAATGTAATTAAAACACTAATGATGTAGAAAATGTCTTCCTGGAATGTATACAAAATAGATTTATTTATCACTATAGTGAGAAACTAACTAACGAACAGGTGATTTAAGATTTTTAACTGCAACAAGAAAGGATAAATTTAAAATCTCATTGTAAAGCAGTCCCTTGGAAACAGTGACTAGATTGTGATAGTTTAATGTTGAGTTTGAAAATGATGTAGCTCAATCTGAGAACAAGCTTTTAAATATAAACAAAGGCACACGCGTCTGTGTAGCCTAATAGGATGTTATAGGACACTAGACCAAGGGGTCCTGTCCCCTCAATGCACGGTTGTGGCAGGGGGGCGGCCTTTGGTGTCACACACACTAACTATCCCCCACACACACTCACTAAACTTGATTTTATATTAATATTACATTCGCTCCTTTTAACCCACCCCCCCCCCCCCTGTACACTCACGCTTAACCCCCAACTGCGCAGGTGGGCTAGAGAGGGGGGGAGGGGAGGGGGAGGGGGGGGCAGAGGAGGACCCCCTATCCCATCTCCCCCCCTCACCCCCTCTATCCTCCCCTCCCCTCTCTCATCCCCCTCATCCCCTCTCACCCCTCCCCCCCCTCCATCCTCTCTCATCCTCCCCACCCCCCCCCTCACTCCTCTCCCCCCCCCCCCCCCTCCTCCCCACTCTCCTCCCCAGTCTCCTCCCCACTCTCCCCGGAAACTCCGGAAATAATGAATCAAATTTTCAGATTTTGAAATCATGAGGTAAATCTCTACCGGAATATGTAAAAATGTCACCGTTACGGCGTTGGGTTTTCGAGGAGATGTGAATCAAAAAAAAGGTTGATTGGATGGGTGACGTTTCAGACTCGAAAAGGCACCTATTCATATTCTTCAAAGAGACTGCCCAGCCCACTGAGTTTCTCCAGCATTTCTGCCCTTTTTTATGTCAGTATTTGTATTTCCTTGTGTTTCCATTTCACAGAAGAGGTGTTGTGTTTGTTTAATTCATTAGAAGATGCTCAGAAGGTGAATGATAGAGAACGGGCTAATTGACCACATCCTGCTCATTTGTTCTTATTCAACTTTTCAGCTCTTGTTCCACGATCTTACGGTCTGGTCTCCTCAAGTCCTCATTCAATATTTCTTAATCATAGTCATACTTTATCAGCCAAGTATGTTTTGCAACATACGAGGAATTTGATTTGCCATACAGTCATACCAATACAAAGCAACAGAACACACAAAATACATTTTAACATAAGCATTCACCACAGTGACTCCTCCACATTCCTCACTGTGATTGAAGACAAAAAAAAATTAAATCTCTTCCCTTCTTTGTCCTCCAGCGGTCAGGGGCCTCTAACCTTTCGTTGACGGGATGATCTTACTCGGGAGTCAGTAGCGGGCCTCCTCGTCAGTGCGATCAAACTCCTACATTAAGGGGGAATCTCAGCCCCCCCCGCGCCGGGCGATCTACCCCGGGCTAGTCGAACGTCTTGCAGTTTTTGGAGCTTCCCGACATCGGTCTCTTAACCGAGACTGCATGCTCCTTGATGTTAAAGTCCGATCCCAGGCAAGAAATCGGCTCCGATGGTAAGTCCACGCCTCGCGGTGGGGCTCAAAGTCAGTCCCAAGCAAGGCCTCCAGCTCCAAGATGTTAGGCCGCAGAGCGACCTGAGATACGATCCGGAAAACAATCACATCTCTGGCAAGGTAAGAAATTTGAAAAAAAAAGTACCCCCCCCACCGCCCATCCCCCACATAAAACAAACCAGAGAACATTAACACATACTTTTTATAAACACACTAAAAACAACAGGAAAAAAAGACAATAAGGACAGACAGACTGGTGGCGAGGCTGCCATCGAAGTGCCACCGTTGACCCAACTGGGTGTGTTGAATGCTACTCCAACCTCTAAGGAATTTACTGGAAGTAAACATGCAGGTACAGCAGGCAGTGAAGAAAGCTAATGGCATGTTGGCCTTCATTGCAGGAGGATTTGAGTTTAGGAGCAAGGAGATCCTACTGCAGTTCTACAGGGCCCCGGTGAGTCCGCACCTGGAGTGTGCAATTTTGGTCTCCTAATTTGAGGAAGGATATTATTGCTATTGAGGGAGTGCAGCGTATGTTCACCAGGTTAATTCCTGGGATGGTGGGACTAGCATATGATGAAAGAGTGGGTCAACTGGGCTTGTATTCGCTGGAATTTAGAAAGATGAGAGGGTTATCTTATAGAAACATATAAAATTATTAGAGGATTGGACAGGGTAGATGTAGGAAACATGTTCCCGATGTTGGAGAATACAGAACCAGGGGGGTCACAGTTAAGAATAAAGGGTAGGCCATTTGGGAATGAGATGAGGAAAAACATTTTCACCCAGAGAGTTGTGAATCTGTGGAATTCTCTGCCATAGAAGGCAGTGGTGACCAATTCACTGGATGTTTTCAAGAGTGAGTTCGATTTAGCTCTTCGGGCTAAGCGAATCAAGGGATATGGGGAAAAAGCCAGAACGGCGTACTGATTTTGGATGAGCAGCCATGATCATTTTGAATGGTGGTGCTGGCTCGAAGGGCCGAATGACCTACTCCTGCACCTATTTTCTATGTTTCTATGTTTAACCCCTGCTACCTATTTGAGTGGAGAAATAAATCTTAAATTCCCATTAATTTCCTGTAATCCATGCTGCCATTGGTATTCACAGTCTGGTGTCCTTATGGTTGCAAAAACTTAATGCAACTTTGGCAATCATTTTGCTGAACATGTCCAATTAGTCAACAGCATGACTGGATGATCCCTGTTGTCTGTCACGTTAACTGTCCATTCCACTCTCACTTTGACCTGTCTGCAATCTTCTAGATTGTTATGACGAGGCCGAATGTAGGCTTGAGGTTCAGCACTTAATCTGCCTGGTCTTATTGCAGCTTTCTGAACATGATCTGAAATCCTGCTACCTCAAGTAACTCACTTTCTTGGTCCACATCAGAATGAGTCATCCAGTTGTAATATTGGCTCAGTGCTATTCTCCACATTACCTGCTGAGTGTTTCCAGCATTTCCTGCTTTCATTTCCACTTTTCAGCATCTGCAGTTTTTTTTAAACACTTCCCAGCAGGTAGAAGCACCTGAGTTTGCAGTCAGTCATCCAGTTTTTTTGCTGTTAATCATGGAATGGATTACTGATTTTGCCCACCATTCTCAAGTCCATTCATTGATTTTGGAGCATTTTACTACCCTGCCACAAGATTCCTGACAAGAAAGAGAGCCTGCCTTGTAACTGAACCCAGGGTCTGCCTTCTGATCCGCAATGTTAGCAGTTGTCCTTCACAGTGTCATAGAGGTAAAACATTGTCACAGATGTCACTGATTTCCCTTATTGATCAGACCCCACTCTCTGAAGACTGCTTATTTCACTCTTGCATTCTATTGTATCAGGCTGGACTCACACCACCTGCTGATCATCTTGCCAAAGGGTAAATATCCTCATGGCAAACATCTTTCGTCATTAACCAGCTTTGCACGTGATGACGGTCTGAGTCAAATATCTGAACAGATCTTTTGGCTCTGTGGAGGTCAGAAGAGCTGTAAAGTAATGGCACCAATGTCTTATTTGAATGGAATGTCATGCTAGGACGACCTGGAAAGTACTGATTGAAGTGTTCATCAGCATGAACAACATTCAGTGTGTGACATCAGTCAAAGGTGGGGACACGTTCTGAGACTTAAAGACAGTATTGCCCTCAATCTACATTTACTGAAGCAAACTTAACCTGACATAAGTTTTTATTAATGCTCCAAGATAGATTCGAGGAAGCAAAAAGGACACTAAGGACACCAGATGGTAGAATGTTGAGCAAAACACAGTGATGGGGGAACTCGACGGACCAGGCAGCATCTGTGGAGGAAATGGACAGGCAACGTTATGGATCAAATGCCTTCTTCAGACTGTTTCAGCCAAAGGCTTTTAATTATAGAGATCTTTTCTCTGCCTGTATGTTTGTGTGTATTGTAAAAAAACTGAAGCAGGTTTGTAATAGAGCAAGTTTGCGAAACAGTGCTGGACGAAGCAGAGTCCCGACCCAAAATGTAGCCTGTCCATTTCCTCCACGAATGCTGCCTATCTGCTGAGTTCCTCCAGCACTTTCCAGCAGATTCAAGAGGGCATCAGTATTCATTAAGGATTTCTTTAACAGAAATCCAACAATGGCTATGGCTCTATCAGTGGTCTGCCAACAATGATTACTGAGGGCCTGGCATTTCACAGCAAAGAAGACATAATGGATGGCCAGGCCTTTGCACTAAGCTGCAGTGCTCCCTGACAGACCAATGAAGGAAATAGTGATACTTCTAAAACCATTTTCTCACACTGAGTGGTCTGCTAATGCAACATGAAGCATCATGACTTGACCCAATCACAATGAAAGAAATGGCCAGTAAAGATGGAAGGAGTTTTTCACAAAAGTAAAGATTTGTAAACATGCAAATATGAGAGATCATCATGCTTGAAGAGCTCAAGGCAATTGGAAACAGTTGCTAGGAGTCTGGATTTCTGTCTGATAGAATCCTTGTTACTGACTGGAGCCCAATGATGTGACAGGGAAAAGTGCCTTCGGGTAACAGCAAATTCTAACAACATTGGAAATGGTGATTAACTCATTTTTGGAAATGTATTATGAAAATTACTGATCTTATACTTCTATCCTTTCTTTACTCCAGCTCAAACATCAACCATCAACCTCAGTTTAGCACATGTCAAAACACTAGGACGCACTCGTCTGTCTCTCATCCTACATGAAATATAGGCCTTTCCACATAACAGACAAATGAAATAGCTTTATTCAGCATTGGTTTTGAAGGATTTGTGTTTATTTTTCAAAATAAATGTCCTTCAATCATTTCAAAGGGCAAAGTACTTGCATGAAAATAAAGCAAAGTTAAAACCATAATTCCAATCTAAATTCTCTTGCTTGGTGTCTTATGTTGATTTAGCGACTCCACTACTATGCTGCAGTGCCGTGTGTGTGGTTGTCATTCGGCTGCTGGAGGGAGTACCACATTCCAGGACGAGTGTCTTGAAATTGTCAATGATGAGCTCGGGCATCAGGGGGACATGCTTTGGTTATGGGTCTCTGGCAAGAGAAGGGCCTGAGAGGCATTGGCCACCGGGGAGACCTTAAGAGACAACGGGACTCGCTTTCCGCCATACGGGCTTTATGGAAATAATAATTACACTATGGCTTGGCTGGCAGAACTGTTGCTATAGCTTCCTGAACTTCACCAACCTCAGTGTATACTTTGTGGGAAAACATATGTCGGCTCCCTGATGGCTGAGATTAATCATCTCTCCTTTCATGCAGAACAGCAATCTGCTCGCTGGAGACTGATCTATTTCTGACACATCTGCTGGGCTCGTCTCCAAGGCAGAATGAATGGTGTGGTGTTCCCATGTACCTTCAGCCATTATTCATCCCGGTAAAAGAGGTCACAGGTTTATGAGGTGCTGTCCTAGAAGCTTGCGCAATGCATTTCATAAATGATACATCTGCTGCCTCTGTAGAGGCAGAAATATCCTTCAGCTGTTTTGTTTCCTGTGATGTTCCTCTCAGCTCCAACCTACAATGAGGAGTGCTGGTCTCGGACCCACTGCAATTCAATTGCCTCATGCAGTCAGCCTTGCAGGCCAGCCTATGGAACTCATTGCCTGAAAGGTTGGTGCAAGCAGTATCTCGAAGAGTACAGAAGGCATCGAAGGTTAAAGACTAGAAAATGTGATAAGTACCTGATGGTCAGTGTGGACACATTGGGCCAAATAACCTGTTCCTGTGGTATGTAATTCAAACTCAGTGTGCGTTCTGTTGTGTCCATGCCTGAATGGGTTCCCTCTCATAGTTCTCACCCAATGGGAATTACTACCAGGCCAATACTACAGTGTAGAAAGCCCTCCATCCAGCTGACACAAGGCTCTCCATGCTCTCCTGCCCAGCATCTGCCCATTGTGCCAGGTATGTTTCCCCGGCGAAGTACACTTTGTTGACTATGCCATTCCCTGGGAGTGCAACTTACTAAATTTGTGCTGTGTGGGGTAGTTTCAATACATTCTCCTCCTGTTCCACATCTTGAGATGATGGCTCTTTCTGCTACTTTTCCCCAGCACAGGATGGTGGTTCCTGTCACCCTGTCAGCAGTGACCTGCAAAGTAGAGGAAATGTTTAAGAAGGAACTGCAGATGCTGGAAAAATCGAAGGTAGATAAAAATGCTGGAGAAACTCAGTAGGTGAGGCAGCATCTATGGAGCGAAGGAAAAAGGTGACGTTTCGGGTCGAGACCCTTCTTCAGTCTCGACCCGAAATGTCGCCTTTTCCTTCGCTCCATAGATGCTGCCTCACCCAGGGGCAGAAATCCCGGGCAGGGGGTGGGGGTGGGGGGGCAGGGGGGACGTTCGCCCCCCGTTTTGAGAGGAGGGGAACGATCCCCCACATTTTTTGTAATCCGGATTTTAAAACCCGGTGAAATCTCCGCTTTCCCCGAGACAGTAGGGGTGGGACTGCTGATCGAGGGCACCAATTGGACGAGACGTCGGTCAGCAGGCAGTGGGGGTGGGACATGATGATTCAGCGCGATCATTGGAGGAGGGAGGTTGGTCAGAGGCGGAAGTAGGAGGGGTGGGACTGAGGATAGAGCGTGGTGATTGGAGGAGGGAGACGTGCCAAAACACTATCGGCAGCCCTGACACAGACCTGCGCCTCATCCGCAGCCAGGATCGATCCCGGCTCTCCGGCGCTGCAATCGCTGCCGAACCGCCAATGGACCATCCCCGTCCCCACTCGAGTGCCCCCCCTCCCCACGCCCAAGTGTGGCCAGAGACGTCGGGAATCAGATGGGGATATGTCCCCACGCCCACAGCCAGCACAGAGAAGCAGCGCTAAACCCAGCTCAACTCTGCCAGGTTAACCTACAATAGACAACCCTGCCTGGACTTACGGGAACGACAGTCCGGGTTTACAGCCAGCGCGGAGAAGCAGCGCTTGCTCCACGACTCCAGGCTGGTGTCCCGTCAATCCAGGCAGGGCTGTAGGTTAACCCGGTGAGACAGGCAGAGTTGAGCTGCATTTAGTGCTGGATTGAGCTGTAATTACTGAAGCCTCCGAAGCCTCGCGCGTGTGTGTGAATGTGCGCATGCGGGCGCGGCCTCCAAGAAATTGTGTGTCCCCTGTCCCCCGGTCCCCCCCACATATTTTGATAGCGATTTCCGTGCCTGGCCTCACCCACTGAGTTTCTCCAGCATTTTTATCTACCTGCAAAGTAGAGGACATCATTTTTGGCTGGGATTCAACAATATACAACATAATTTGAAACACCTTAAGAATGATCTTTCTGCCAAGCATTTTGTTAATTGTGGAGGGAATCTTCTGGAATTTGTTAGGGAACACTTTGCTCTCCAGGTGAAAAAGCAACACTACTCATGCTATATCTTTCTCTTGTTCTAGTGAGCTCTGAAATGTTACTGTACTATTTTTTTGCTCGAGGTCTCTAGTGATATTGCCGCCTTCCACCTGCCAGGTAAACAATGCTCCATATGATAATTCCCAATTGGGATGCAGTGACCTTCTTGCTTTGCGATTGAGGACTCGTAAACAAGGGGCAAACCTGCTGTTTGCTCACTGGTTAATCGAGAATATTTGAACCACAAATCTCAGCCATCCTTAAATCTGGATTATCTGCCGATAAATGGGAGTTCGCTGTATCTTTGTTCCATACTTAAAGTATCTGGCATTGGACATACCTTGCCTGATACCTAATGAGTGCATTTTTAGCTGATAACAATAAATTATTATATCATGCTTCCATATCAATCCCACATTTTATTTTTAGGATGTGGGTATCCTGGCTATGTCAACATTTAATGCCTACCTGTAATTCCCCCAGAGAAGATGGTGGCACCTTAAGCCACTGCAATCATAATGATGTAGGTACTTCAACCCTTCTGTTGGGTACTGAGTTCCAAGATCACAGTTTGTGAGCTGCTACCAAGTATGTTCTATCCCATTTTGCAAAATGTTGATGCTATGCAATGGAATCCTCAGTATGAGGCCAGGACTGTTTCCATAAGGACTGTGCAGGTGCTGTCCAACCAATGCATCAGTGTACAGATGCAACTGCAACGGGTGAATTGATTAGAAAGAGGCCAAGCAACATCGTTTGTATTGTTTTGTTCATCTTCTACTGCAGATCCTATCAGAACTCAGTAATTCAGGACTTGGGCAGCTTGGCTCATGGGGATGCTTTCAAGGCATTCGGGGTAAAGTGCAAAGATGTCCCTCAGCCAGAGTAGTCACACATTGCTTCACGATGTTTTATAAAATGGGGGAACACGGGTTAATTGAAAGAAAAGGCAAAAATATTTGAAAGATTTGCGGTAGCCGAGAAGATTGTGGAAAATTTGAGAAACCAATGAAGGGATTGAAAATAGATTGAGAATAAGCTACCCAGCAAACAAAACAAATACAGACAATAAGTGCTTCCGCAAGATAAACACAGGCAAGGTAAACATTGGTCCCATTGCGGCTGAGACTGGGGAGTTAATAATGGAAAATAAGGAAATGGTTGTGGCTTCAAACAAGGGGTGAAAGCAAATGCTAGAATCCATCATTAAGCCAGCAGAAGCAAGGTATTTTTTTTAAAATCGACAAGGTCAATATAGTTTAATGAAAACTAATGTTTAACTAATTTATTATAGTTCTTTAAGAAGGGTGGATAGAAGTGAACTGGGTGATGTGGTGTACCTGGAGTGTGAATAGGCATTTGAAAAGTGTGTTTGAGTAAAAGGTTATGTTCAAAAATATAGTCTCATGTCACAGGTTTTAAAGTATTAGCCCGGATAGAACTGAAAATAGTGAGTCAGGAAAATTATGATAGTCATAGAGTAATACAGTGGGGAAACAGGCCCAACTTGCCCACACCGGCCAACATGTCCCAGCTACACTAGTCCCACCTGCCCGTGTTTGGTCCATAACCCTCCAAACAACAGACAATAGATGCAAGAGGAGGCAATTGGGCCCACCCATCGAGCCAGCACCGCCATTCATTGTGATCATGGCTGATCATCCATGCACCATGTACCTATCCATGTACCTATGTAACTGTTTCTTAAATATTGGGATCATCCCTGCCTCAACTACCTCCTCTGGCAGCTTGTTCCATACATCCACCACTCTTTAGTTACCTCTCAGATTCCTATAAAATCTTTTCCCCTTCACCTTAAACCTATGTCCAGTGGTCCTCGATTCACCTACATTGGGCAAGAGACTCTGTGCATCTACCCCAGGAACCGTTGGTGAGGGAGGAACCCAAATCTGTAACGATCCATTCGCATTTCATAGTTCAATACAAGTGGGCTTGAGTAAGCCGCTGATTGGTGGAAGTGGACTAGAGGAAGCAGCTGATTGGGAGTCAGATCTCTGCTGATTTCTTCCAGCACTTTGTATTTTATTGTACTTTGTATTGTATTGTATCCTGGGTAAGGGGGGCGTATGAGGGCCAGGGCAGTTTACTGTTCTGGATGTCAGATGTGGGAGGTCATGGAGTCTGATAGCCCTCCAGACGTCCACATCTGTGCCAGGTGCGTCGAGATGGGGCTCCTAAAGGACCATATTAGGAACCTGGTGCAGCAGCTCGATGACCTCCATCTGGTCAGGGAGAGTGAGGAGGTCATAGAGCGGAGTTACAGAGAGGTGGTCACTCCAAGACCACGGGAGACAGACAAGTGGGTCACAGTGGGAGGGGCAAGGGGCAGAGGCAGGGACTAGAGAGTACCCCAGTGGCTGTACACCTTGGCAATAACCATATAACCATATAACCATATAACAATTACAGCACGGAAACAGGCCATCTCGGCCCTACAAGTCCGTGCCGAACAACTTTTTTCCCTTAGTCCCACCTGCCTGCACTCATACCATAACCCTCCATTCCCTTCTCATCCATATGCCTATCCAATTTATTTTTAAATGATACCAACGAACCTGCCGCCACCACTTCCACTGGAAGCTCATTCCACACCGCTACCACTCTCTGAGTAAAGAAGTTCCCCCTCATGTTACCCCTAAACTTCTGTCCCTTAATTCTGAAGTCATGTCCTCCTGTTTGAGTACTGTTGGGGGGGACAGCCTGCCCGGGGGTAACGACAGTGGCCGGGCCTCCGGTACACAGACTGGCCCTGTTGCTCAGAGGGGTAAGGAAAAGAAGAGGAGGGCAGTAGTAATAGGGGGTCAGACAGGCAATTCTGTGGACGCAGTCTGGAGACCCGGATGGTAGTTTGCCTCCCTGGTGCCAGGGTCTGGGATGTGTCTGAACGTGTCCAAGATATCCTGAAATGACATAGGTAGAAAAAGGGAAGAGGTCCTGAAAGGAGAATTTAGGGAGTTAGGAAGAAAGTTAAAGAAAAGGACTGCAAAGGTAACAATCTCAGGATTACTGCCTGTGCCACGCGACAGTGAGAGTAGGAATGGAGCGAGGTGGAGGATAAATGCGTGGCTGAAGGACTGGTGCAGTGGGCAGGGATTCAAGTTTCTGGATCATTGGGACCTCTTTTGGGGAAGGTGTGACCTGTACAAAAAGGACGGGTTGCACTTGAACCCGAGGGGGACCAATATCCTGGCGGGGAGATTTGCAAAGACTACTTGGAAGACTTTAAACTAGAATGGTTGGGGGGAGGGACTCAAATAGAGAAAGTTAGCAGACAGTGTGTGAGGCAGGAGGCAGAGAAGGAAAGCACTCAGACCCAACATGTAGGGGGGGAAAGAAGAAAAAGATAATAAACAGAGAATAAGAGGTGGTGGGTTTCTTAAATGTGTGAGCAGAGAGACAGAGGGGTGTAAAATGAGGGTAGAAGCAATAGGTAGCAAGGTGAAATGTAAATGTGGTAGGCAGACAAATCCAGGACAAAAATGAAAAAGGGTCATTTTTCAACATAATTGTATAAGGGGTAAGAGTGTTGTAAAATGCAAGGAGCATTCGTAATAAGGTGAATGAGTTGAATGTGCAGATAGCTATTAATGACTATGATATAGTTGGGATCACGGAGACATGGCTCCAGGGTGACCAAGGCTGGGAGCTGAACATCCAGGGATATTCAATATTCAGGAGGGATAGACAGAAAGGAAAAGGAGGTGGGGTAGCGTTGCTGGTTAGAGATGAGATTAACGCAATAGAAAGGAAAGACATTAGCTTGGAGGATGTGGAATCAATATGGGTAGAACTGCGAAACACTAAGGGGCAGAAAACGCTAGTGGGAGTTGTGTACAGGCCACCTAACAGTAGTAGTGGAGTTGGGGATGGCATCAAACAGGAAATTAGAAATGTGTGCAACAAAGGTAAAACAGTTATAATGGGTGACTTCAATCTACATATAGATTGGGTGAATCAAATTGGCAGGGGTGCTGAGGAAGAGGATTTCTTGGAATGTATGCGGGATAGTTTTCTAAACCAACATGTAGAGGAACCAACGAGAGAGCAGGCTATTCTAGACTGGGTATTGAGTAATGAGGAAGGGTTAGTTAGCAGTCTTGTTGTGCGTGGCCCCTTGGGCAAGAGTGACCATAATATGGTTGAGTTCTTCATTAGGATGGAGAGTGACATAATTAATTCAGAAACAAGGGTTCTGAACTTAAAGTAAGGTAACTTTGAGGGTATGAGACGTGAATTGGCCAAGATAGACTGGCGATTGATTCTTAAACGGTTGACAGTGGATATGCAATGGAAGGCATTTAAAAGCTGCATTGGTGAACTACAACAATTGTTCATCCCAATTTGGCAAAATAATAAATCAGGGAAGGTAGTGCATCTGTGGATAACAAGGGGAATCAGGGATAGTATCAAAACAAAAGATGAAGCATACAAATTAGCCAGAAAAAGCAGCCTACCAGAGGACTAGGAGAAATTCAGAGTCCAGCAGAGGAGGACAAAGGGCTTAATTAGGAAAGGGAAAATAGATTATGAAAGAAGACTGGCAGGGAACATAAAAACTGTCTGCAAAGGTTTTTGTAGATATGTGAAGAGAAAAAGATTAGTTAAAACAAATGTAGGTCCCTTGCAGTCAGAAACAGGTGAATTGATCATGGGGAACAAGGACATGGCAGACCAATTGAATAACAACTTTGGTTCTGTCTTCACTAAGGAAGACTTAATTAATCTGCCGGAAATAGCAGGGGACCGGGGGTCAAATGAGATGGAGGGACTGAGTGAAATCCAGGTTAGCCGGGAAGTGGTGTTAGGTAAATTGAATGGATTAAAGGCCGATAAATCCCCAGGGCCAGATAGGCTACATCCCAGAGTACTTAAGGAAGTAGCCCCAGAGATAGTGGATGCATTAGTGATAATTTTCAAAACTCTTTAGATTCTGGAGTAGTTCCTGAGGATTGGAGGGTAGCTAATGTAACCCCACTTTAAAAAGGGAGGGAGAGAGAAAACGGGGAATTACAGACCAGTTAGTCTAACATCGGTAGTGGGGAAACTGCTAGAGTCAGTTATTAAAGATGGGATAGCAGCACATTTGGAAGTGGTGAAATCATTGGACAAAGTCAGCATGGATTTATGAAAGGTAAATAATGTCTGATGAACCTTATAGAATTTTTCGAGGATGTAACTAGTAGAGTGGATAAGGGAGAACCAGTGGATGTGTTATATCTGGACTTTCAGAAGGCTTTCGACAAGGTCCCACATAAGAGATTAGTATACAAACTTAAAGCACACGGTATTGGGGGTTCAGTATTGATGTGGATAGAGAACTGGCTGGCAGACAGGAAGCAAAGAGTTGGAGTTAACGGGTCCTTTTCAGAATGGCAGGCACTGACTAGTGGGGTACCGCAAGGCTCAGTGCTGGGACCCCAGCTATTTACAATATATATTAATGATTTGGACGAGGGAATTGAATGCAACATCTCCAAGTTTGCGGATGACACGAAGCTGGGGGGGCAGTGTTAGCTGTGAGGAGGATGCTAGGAGGTTGCAAGATTACTTGGATAGGCTGGGTGAGTGGGCAAATGCATGGCAGATGCAGTGTGGATAAATGTGAGGTTATCCACTTTGGTGGCAAAAACAAGAAAGTAGACTATTACCTGAATGGTGGCCGATTAAGAAAAGGGGAGATGCAACGAGACCTGGGTGTCATAGTACATCAGTCATTGAAAGTAAGCATGCAGGTGCAGCAGGCAGTGAAGAAAGCGAATGGTATGTTAGCATTCATAGCAAAAGGATTTGAGTATAGGAGCAGGGAGGTTCTACTGCAATTGTACAGGGTCTTGGTGAGACCACACCTGGAGTATTGCGTACAGTTCTGGTCTCCTAATCTGAGGAAGGACATTCTTGCCATAGAGGGAGTACAGAGAAGGTTCACCAGACTGATTGCTGGGATGTCAGGACTTTCATATGAAGAAAGACTGGATAGACTCAGCTTGTACTCGCTAGAATTTAGAAGATTGAGGGGGGATCTTATAGAAACTTACAACATTCTTAAGGAGTTGGACAGGCTAGATGCTGGAAGATTGTTCTCGATGTTGGGGAAGTCCAGGACAATGGGTTACTGTTTAAGGATAAAGGGGATTTTTTTTAGGACTGAGATGAGAAAAACATTTTTTACACAGAGAGTGGTGAATCTCTGGAATTCTCTGCCACAGAAGGTAGTTGAGGCCAGTTCATTGGCTATATTTAAGAGGGAGTTAGATGTGGCCCTTGTGGCTAAAGGGATCAGGGGGTATGGAGAGAAAGCAGGTACAGGATACTGAGTTGGATGATCAGCCATGATCATATTGAGTGGCGGGGCAGGCTCGAAGGGCCGAATGGCCTACTCCTGCACCTATTTTCTATGTTTCTATGTTTACCGATCTATTTATGATTTTATACACATCAATAAGATCACCCCTTATCCTCCTGTGCTCCAATGAATAGAGTCCCAGCCGACTCAACCTCTCTCTATAGCAGGAGTGGTGGGTGTATGGAACAAGCTGCCAGAGGCAGGTGCTATCTTCCTATAACTCAGATCCCCTAGCCCTGGCAACATCCTTGTAAATCTTTGCACCCTTTCCAACTCGTCAACAAACTGAAAAGCTGGTCATCATAGGATCGCTGCGTAGAGATCAGTGCTGAGGCCGTAATTATTTTTCTATCCATATTCATGTCTTTGCTGAATGGATGAAGTGTATATTTACTGGCAATGTGGGAAGGTATGTGGGAAGGCAAAATGTCTGCAAAGAGATACAGAGAGATAAATGGATAAAAGAGATACTGGCCAGCGCGGACCCGGTGGGTCGAAGGGCCTGTTTCCACTCTGTATCTCTAAACTAAAGGCCACTGTCCTCTCCCTAATCATCTTCAATTAGTGCTTTAACCATCCATTCATTGGAAAGGCAGAAGTGAAATGTCCACAGGTGATTGCAGAATGTTCAGTTCAATTTGCACAAGTCAGCACCAAATGGAATCCTCTCCACTTGCCCAGAAGAGTGCAGCTTCAGCAATGTTTAAGAGCTCAATGCTATCCAAAACCAAGCATCTCGCATGATTGACACCCACCTCATCATTCGGAAGTGGCTGGAAGAATCATAATATTGCAAGCGGCAACCTGAATTAATATAAGTCTACATTACATCCCTATGAATCTCCATCATATTCGTTCTGAAGCAATATGCTGTGTTATTCTTTCCAATGATTTTCTTCAGCAAGAAAGAAATACCTGGACGTCAAAGCCTGGTGCATGCAGGTGAGGGGGGAGGTGTTGATTACCAGATGGGTGGACAGAGATGAAAACAAGACAAGGCTGTAAGATAAAATATAATGACAGAAGAAGGAATATGTGAAAAGGAAGGGGATGTGGGATGGTGGGAGAGAAGGGGGGCATCCAGGTGGGGAACAGGGAAGGGAGGGGAAAGGGGGTTGGGTGGAGGAGTTGCCTAAAATTGGAGAATTTAATGTTCATACCGTTGGGTTGTAAGCTACTCAAGCAGAGCATGAGATGCTGTTCTTCCTGTTTGAGCATGGCCTCACTCTGGCAATGGAGGCCAAAGACTGAAAGATCAGCATGGGAATGGGAAAGGGGGTTAAAATGGATAGCAACCGGGTTTCAGCAACTAAGTTACAGAGAAAGGTTGAACAAGTTAGGGCTTTATTCTTTGGAGCGCAGAAGGTTAAGGGGGGACTTGATAGAGGTTTTTAAAATGATGAGAGGGATAGACAGAGTTGACGTGGAAAAGCTTTTCCCACTGAGAGTAGGGAAGATTCAAACAAGGGGACATGACTTGAGAATTAAGGGACTGAAGTTTAGGGGTAACATGAGGGGGAACTTCTTTACTCAGAGAGTGGTAGCTGTGTGGAATGAGCTTCCAGTGAAGGTGGTGGAGGCAGGTTCGTTTTTATCATTTAAAAATAAATTGGATAGTTATATGGATGGGAAAGGAATGGAGGGTTATGGTCTGAGCGCAGGTATATGGGACTAGGGGAGATTATGTGTTCGGCACGGACTAGAAGGGTCGAAATGGCCTGTTTCCGTGCTGTAATTGTTATATGGTTATATGGTTATATCCAGTAGGCCCAGATGGATTGAGCACAAGTGGTCGCTTGTTTCCTCTGCATGTTTTCCTTCTGCGGCCTTGTCTTAAGTTTTATAGGCCATGTATGCACCTAAGTCTCTTGACCACATCATCTCCCAGTCTAATTATCTGTTGCTCATTATTTGCTCGTTATATAACCAATCGATAGTAATTAATGGATTGGCTTGGTTGACTAAACAGCTGCCTCCTCTGCTGTAATGATTCCAACTCTACTGTGATATCGTCTCCTTTTTCAGTATTTGTTTTTAATTATTGTTGTACAACCAAGAGGCGTTTTCCTTTTTGATGGTCTCAAATGAACTGGCAATAGAAAAGAAAAACAGTTACTTGGAAAACTCATTTCAGCCCCAATTTTCATCCCACACGCATTAACAATTTTGTACTTCTTAATTATAATTCTGAACTTAAAATTGATAGTTCCTTCACTTGTCTGGTTTTGTCGTCTCCTTTAACGTAAACAGAGAAGTAGCATCAAGTTACTGGAAGTTCAAGAATCCTTGGACAAACACATCAGTGCCTACTCTCTTTCTGCACACATGTGTAAATAAATGTAAAGCCTGTTATTTTTGTTATCTTTTTAGGGTAACCTTGCATTGGAGTACATTTATAGTTCCCATTAGTCACCATCAGAGCTAACAGGCTGGAGCAAAAGGTGGATGGAACCAAGAGGGAGAGAGTGATGCAAATGTGAGGTGGGGGATGGAGGGAGAATATAGAAAAGGGGACAAAAATGAGAGAACTGGAGATGAATTGGAAGAAGAGAGAGGGGAGCACAGGAGGCATGAAAATTGGAAAATTATATATATATATATAATATACTAGACCAAGTGCAGACCCGTTGGGTCTGTTCCCCCAACGTGCGGTTGTGGGGGGGGGAGGCGGCATGCAGCGTCACACACACTAACTATCCCCCCCCCCACACTCACGCTAATTACCCCCCTTGATATTATATTAATATTACTAATTTGCTCCTTTTACCCCATAACTACCCTATCTACTGACGCATAGCCCCCAACTTGCAGTCACATCTAGAGAGGGGGGGGGGGGTAGAGAGTGAGGGCAGAGAGAGAAGGGGCAGAGACACAGAGAGAGAGAGAGAGAGAGAGAGAGAGAGACACACACACAGAGAGGGGGGCAAGAGGGATAGGGGGTGGAGAGGAGAAGAGGGAGGGTGGGTAAGGTGGGGGAGGAGAGAGAGAGGGTGAGAGTGAGGGGGAGAGAGAGTGGATGCTGAGAGGGGGAGAGCAGGGTGGAGGGTGGAGGGAAGAGGGTAGGGGGTGGGGAGGGGGATTAGCGGAGGAAGGGTGGGGGAGGGGAGGAGGGGATGGAGGGGTGGAGGGGAGAGAGAGAGAGGGGGGAGGGGGAGGAGAGGGGGGGGAGAGGGAGAGAGAGAGAGGGTGTGCTGAGAGGGGGGTGAGGGGAGGGGGAGAGGTGGGGAGTAGGGAGGGGGAGGGAGGGTGGAGGGAAAGGGGTAGGGTGTGTGGAGGGGAGGGGGTTTAGAGGAGGGACGGGGGGGAGGGGATGGAGGGGAGGAGGGGAGAGAGAAAGAGAGAAGGGGGAGGGGGGAGAGGGGGGGAGAGGAGAGGGGGGAGAAGAGGAGAGGGGGGAGAGGAGGGGGAGAGAGGAGAGGGGGGGAGAGAGGACGAGGGGAGAAGAGAGGGGGGGAGAAGAGAGGGGGGGAGAGGAGAGGGGGAGGGAGGAGGACGAGGGGGGGTGGAGAGAGGAGAGGGGGAGGGAAGAGGGGGAGGGAGAGAGGAGGATGGGGGGGTGGGAGAGAGGAGAGGGGAGGGGGGGAGAGGAGAGGGGGAGAGGAGAGGGGGGAGAAGAGAGGGGGGAGAGGAGAGAGGAGGGGTAAAGAGAGGAGAGAGGGGGGAGAGAGGAGAGGGGGGGGAGAGGAGAGGGGGGAGAGGGGGGGGGGAGAGCGGGGGGGGGGGGGGGAGAGGAGAGGGGGGGGGGAGAGGAAGGGGGGGGGGAGAAAGAGGAAGGGAGAGTGAGAGAAGGAGAGAGACAGGGGGGAGAGAGAGAGAAGAGAGGGGATGTGGAGAGAGAGGCGGGGAGAGAGAGAGAGAGAGAGAGAGAGAGAGAGAGTGCCTTTTTACTTCAACCCAAACCCAAACAACCATTTGCAGGCAGTGCTTTTTTACTTCAAACTAACCATATATTCATTTTCAAACCACATTAATGGTACTCACAGTGATGTAGACATTTGTTCAGTGTCATTCAGAGCTCAGAGTGACAGAGACTAATTGACAGAGCTCCATCTTGCAGAGACTAATTGAGGCACACCACTTCCTGGTTTTGTAGTCCCTCCCCCTCCCTCCAGCAGGGGCAGCAGAGAGAATGGTGAATTTTGTAAAAACATTAATATCTCTGTCATTTTTCATCGACGGGAAAAATCCTCGGCACACATGCGGTGGAGGGGGCTCTGAGCGAGGTGGCCAAAAATGACGGCCGTAGGTGGCGGTGTTCTCTCGGAAATTGCAGCACAGACGGCCAAAAGCGGTCAAGAACAGAGATTTAGCAATATAGATAGATAAGATATATATATAGTGCTGTAGGGACATAATGGAGTCAGATCCAAGCATTGTATCTAAGGAGCTATGCGCACGCACACATCTCTGAGGTTAGAAGAGCAAGAACTAACATAGTTGATTCAAGGTCAGAGGAGATGTCACTTTTCAAGTGAATAGCTTGATGCTGTGGTAAGCACCTGTTGGTTGTCTGAGAATGAATTAATCATGCAAACTGCACCAGGTGAACATTCAGCCAGTAATTGTTCTTTTTAATAACTCTTCATTGAATGAAAGCCTTCATAATTATTGTATATGGAATGCTTGTGTGGTAATTTATGGCTTTGCCATATGGGTTCCTGATTGGAAAACCCTCCTTCAGTCTCTTATTGCAACCTTCAGTTCATCAACTCCTCCTACTCCAGGTCTGGCAGAAGGACTACAATTACATTCTCATTCCTTCCCAGAGCACCCATCTTTTCACTGTATATATCTTGCCTTTCCTGAAATATGCAACCCAGTACATGTCTGCTGAATATTTAGACCTCTTGCTTGATATCCAACAAATCTGCATGTAATTGAGATTCCTTTAAATAGGCCAGGTTGAATGGATGGATGGTGAGAAGCAGAAAGCCCTTCATACCCCAAGACTTGATTTACTGTGAGGTTCACAGAGTGCGTCAACAAGATTGGTGTGGCTCAATTTGGCAGAGCAGGTATTAGATCAGTGTTGCAGAGGAATTGACGTCAGCAGCTACCTCGTCTGCACTACTCTGTTTGCAAGTAGTTTGAGTGGTGTTACAAATATATCTTTGTGATTTGAAGACAATTTTGTGAGCAAATTGGCATCTGTACTATTTGAAACGAAAGGGCTGGTGTGGCAATTTACTCTGGTAGCCTGTCTGCATTCTTTATCGTGACTGTTCCATAAAGAAGTGTTGAATATTCATCTCAGATGTTTGTGTTGCTCAGAAACTCTTCGCATTTCTGTCTCCATGTGAAGTATATTAATGAAGACTCCTGCCAGCATTCTGCACTGCAGTACTGCACAATGTGGCTCTTCTTTGACACATCCCTTTATTTAGCAGTATGAACAAACCAGTCAGTTTTGTGCTAATGTGACTCACTTCATTTCAAAAGCAGCAAACAACCGTAACACATTTTAAACTATTGCAGCTGCATTTAAAAAAAAGATCCTAGTCTCTGCTTCTCTCCCCTCGCACAACAAGCGCACAGCAGGTCTTAAATCTCACTGTGAGCTTGATCCACAAATTGGAGCTTTATTCAGAATTATACATCTTCCCACAACGGCTGTAACATTTGGAGAAATGCCATCTTATTGTATCAACTGCACTGATTTTCACTGGAGAAATAAGTATTGAGAATCAATGTGATATGTTGATGAAAAATCTTTGTTATGCAAGGTTATTTAGTGTCATCATTGCTGCCTGTATCTGTGTCTAGGTTCTTATAAAAGCTGTACTCTGATAAGAGTACAGATTACATCCTGCTCCCCTATATATATATATATGTATGTATGTATACGTGCGCGCCTATATGTGCTAATATATGTGTGTGCACATATACGCATACACATCTGAAGTTAGAAGATGTGTACTAACATAGATGGGGAAGTTGATTCAAGGTCAGATTCAAGTGAAGCTGGTGCTGTCAACTAGGCTGGTTTAAAGTTACTTTGATAGATTCAACATGCCAAAAAAATATTTAAATGGACAATTTCCCTGGAAATAACACTCTTGAATGAACTAAGATACAGGTTTGCAGAAATAATTTGCAATGGCACTGTGCAAGAAATGGGGCAATAAACCATATCACTCGTCTCAATCTGCTTCCAGTTTCTATAATAATAAGTACATTTCATCGGCTTGTCTAGTTGTACATGAAAGAAAAGCAAAAATGCTGCAAATTCCAGTATCATGATTTCAAATGTTTCCTTTTTCTTATCAGGCTAATTGAAGGTGGCGATGCACCGACCCTATCCATGAGATCCAAACCTTACACAAAAGCGTTGTCAACATGTTCAGCACCAAAAGGTCAGTTGGTTCAACATTTTATATGTAGAAGTAACAGCATACATATTAATCTGCTACACTTATAAATAAAGAATTATTGCAAAAATATTGTTTTTCAGATATCTTTGGAATTTGAATTATTTTGAACATTCCTTTCATAACAAGTTACAAAAACCAGGAAGAACTCAATGGGTCAGGCAGCATCTATGGATGTGGGCTCTCCATTTCCTTCACAGATCCCTGCCTGACCCACTGAGATCTTTGTTTTTTGCTCAAGATTCTAGCATATGCAGATTCTTGCATCTCATTCTTCAGTTAAAGGTAATGTCTGTACAGCAGGCACGGAAATCGCTATCAAAACATGGGGAGGGGGGGGGGGGGGGGAACACAATTTCTTGGCGGCCCTGTGTGGACGGTAACATCGGAAGTTGATCTGGTTGGTGACCGACTCCGAACTCCAGCAACAACAACTTCGTCTGCCCCGAATCGGCCCGTTCGCGGGGGCTATCATCGGCTGGCGGGGGTTTCAATATCGGGAGCCTCGATCGCCTCGATGCAGCAGTTTGATTTTAAGCCGCGCCGGGCGCTGATAGGCCCCGCGAACAGGCCAATTCAGCCCTTAGAAAGGGTCTGATAAAGTCCGGATTACAAAACATGGGGGGGGATTAACCCGCCCCTCTCAAAGCAGGGGGGGGGGACGTCCCCTCCCCCCCGTCCCTCCCCCAGGATTTCCGCCCATTCTGTACAGTGTGGATAACTTGGGAGAGCTAATAACCATATAACAATTACAGCACGGAAACAGGCCATCTCGACCCCTCTAGTCCGTGCCGAACACATAGTCTCCCCTAGTCCCATATACCTGCGCTCAGACCATAACCCTCCATTCCTTTCCCATCCATATAACTATCCAATTTATTTTTAAATGATAAAAACGAACCTGCCTCCACCACCTTCACTGGAAGCTCATTCCACACAGCTACCACTCTCTGAGTAAAGAAGTTCCCCCTCATGTTACCCCTAAACTTCAGTCCCTTAATTCTCAAGTCATGTCCCCTTGTTTGAATCTTCCCTACTCTCAGTGGGAAAAGCTTTTCCACGTCAACTCTGTCTATCCCTCTCATCATTTTAAAAACCTCTATCAAGTCCCCCCTTAACCTTCTGCGCTCCAAAGAATAAAGCCCTAACTTGTTCAACCTTTCTCTGTAACTTAGTTGCTGAAACCCAGGCAACATTCTAGTAAATCTCCTCTGTACTCTCTCTATTTTGTTGACATCCTTCCTATAATTAGGCGACCAAAATTGTACACCATACTCCAGAATTGGCCTCACCAATGCCTTGTACAATTTAAACATTACATCCCAACTTCTATACTCAAGGCTCTGATTTATAAAGGCCAGCACACCAAAAGCTTTCTTTACCACCCTATCTACATGAGATTCCACTTTCATAGAACTGTGCACAGTTATTCCCAGATCCCTCTGTTCACCTACATTCTTCAATTCCCTACCATTTACCATGTACGTCCTATTTTGATTTGTCCTGCCAAGATGTAGCACCTCACACTTATCAGCATTAAACTCCATCTGCCATCTTTCAGCCCACTCTTCCAACTGGCATAAATCTCTCTGTAGACTTTGAAACTCTTCTTCATTACCCGCAACCCCTCCTATCTTAGTATCATCTGCATACTTACTAATCCAATTTACCACACCATCGTCCAGATCATTGATGTACATGACAAACAACAGTGGACCCAACACAGATCCCTGTGGCACCCCACTCGTCACTGGCCTCCAACCTGACAAACAACCATCCACTAATCTACAGTATAGCACAGAAACGGGCCCTTCAGCCCACCACATCGATGTTGATCTTTTTGCCGATCTACACAAATTTGATTTGCTTGCTCTTGGTCCTTATTCTTCTGTGCCTTGCCCATTCGAATGCCTCTTGAAATGGCTCCAAAACATAGTGATCATATTTAATTCCACCGCCTCCTCTGTCATTGTGTTCCAAGCATCAATCATTCTCTGTGTATAATGTACTCTCCACTCACATTCCTTTTAAAACTCTTTCCTCTTACCTTCAATATATATATGCCCCTTTGATTTTGATACCCCTACCATGTAAAACATAGAAACATAGAAACATAGAAAATAGGTGCAGGAGTAGGCCATTCGGCCCTTCGAGCCTGCACCGCCATTCAATATGATCATGGCTGATCATCCAACTCAGTATCCTGTACCTGCCTTCTCTCCATACCCCCTGATCCCTCTAGCCACAAGGGCCACATCTAACTCCCTCTTAAATATAGCCAATGAACTGGCCTCAACTACCTTCTGTGGCAGAGAATTCCAGAGATTCACCACTCTCTGCATGAAAAATGTTTTTCTCATCTCGGTTCTAAAGGATTTCCCCTCTATCCTTAAGCTGTGACCCCTTGTCCTGGACTTCCCCAACATCGGGAACAATCTTCCTGCATCTAGCCTGTTCAATCCCTCAAGAATTTTGTACGTTTCTATAAGATCCCCCCTCAATCTCCTAAATTCTAGCGAGTACAATCCGAGTCTATCCAGTCTTTCTTCATAAGAAAGTCCTGACATTCCAGGAATCAGTCTGGTGAACCTTCTCTGCACTCCCTCTATGGCAATAATGTCCTTCCTCAGATTTGGAGACCAAAACTGTACGCAATAGTCCAGGTGTGGGCTCACCAAGACCCTGTACAACTGCAACAGAACCTCCCTGCTCCTATACTCAAATCCTTTTGCTATGAATGCCAACATACCATTCGCTTTCTTTACTGCCTGCTGCACCTGCATGCCTACTTTCAATGACTGGTGTACCATGACACCCAGGTCTCGTTGCATCTCCCCTTTTCCTAATCGGCCACCATTTAGATAATAGTCAGCTTTCCTGTTTTTGCCACTAAAGTGGATAACCTCACATTTATCCACATTATACTGCATCTGCCATGCATTTGCCCACTCACCCAGCCTATCCAAGTCACCTTGCAGCCTCCTAGCATCCTCCTCACAGCTAACACTGCCCCCCAGCTTTGTGTCATCCGCAAACGTGGAGATGTTGCATTCAATTCTCTCGTCCAAATCATTAACTATCTACCCTGATAATAACCCTTCATAATTGTATATATCTCTATCAGGTCAGCCTTCTTTGCTTATTCAAGTATATGCATGCTCAGCCTATCTGAACACCTTTATGACGAAAGCCCTCTGACCCAGGCAACATCCTAGTGAATCTTCTCTGCTCTCTCTAGCATACCACATTTTTCCCACAGTTGCAACTAAGATTGCACACTAATGTGGTTCAATCAGTGTTTTGTAAAGTTGCAATATTTTTTGGTACAGTGGTGCAGCGGTAAAATTGCTGCTTTTCAGTGCCAGAGACCCGGGTTCAATCCTGACTACTGGTGCTGCTTGTATGGAGTTTGTACGTTCTCTCTGTGACTGCGTAGGTCTTCTCTGGATGCTCCGGTTACGTCCCACCTTCCAAAGACATAGATTTGTTGGTTATGTTTAAGCGGCTGTCCCACTGTACGAGCTAATTCAAGAGTACTCCCGAGTTTCCCCTGATTCGAACTTGGAGAATTACGGTAATAGCCGCTCATAGGTACTCGGGGCACTCGTGGAGATTTTTCAACATGTTGAAAAATCTTCTCGAGTCTTCACGAGCTTTCAGCGTTTCCCGAGTACCTGCCGTTAGCATTACGAGCCGCTAAGAGACGTCCCGAGCTCCGATGTACCCGCTGCGTACATTCTACGTGCTTACCACGAGTTAGATGTTTTTTTAAACTCGGGAGAGCTCTTGAATTAGCTCGTACAGTGGGACAGCCCCTTTAAGAAGGAACTGCAGATGCTGGAAAATCGACGGTAGATGCTGGAGAAATTGATTTGTCGGTTCATTGGTTTTTGTAAATTATCTCTAGTGTTTAGGATAGAACTATTATACAGGTGATCATTCGTCAGCACAGATTCGGTGGGTCAAAGAGCCTGTTTCCAAATTGTTTCACTAAATGGAAAAAAAAATGAATTCCGTGTTTTATAATCTATTTCCTGATCTATGATGGCAAGCACGTCATATGTCTTCTTCACCATCCTAACTATTTATATTACCACTTGAAGGGAACTATGGACAGAATCCTAAAGCTCCTCTATTCATCAACATTCCTTAGTGGCCTTCATTTGCTGTATATATCTTACCCCTATTTGATTTTCTATAAAATTCCTCAGCCTTGTTGGGATTAAATTGATCTACACGTGACTGTGGCTTCAAACTTCCTCACCCCAAGCCACACCCCAAGCCACATCCCAAGCCACACCCCAAACAATTTTCATGCCATCTTCAGACTTACCAATCATACCTCCTATATTCATGTCCAAGTTACTAATATTTACGACAAATAGCAAAGGTCCCAGCTGTATTCCCCATGATACACTGCTTGTCAACTTGATAATTGTGCACCAGTGGTTCACCCAAAAATAAACATTGAAATGGACCAATCTAGCAGTTTCCTTTTAAATGAATGTGTGTATGATGTGGCATCATTCCTTGACAGCCATATTCCTGCAAAGTTGTAGTACTCTTCCTGCCCTTGTCCTTTGAGATGGTGGGGATCATGGGTTTGGTGGTTGCTCTGAAGCAAGAGTTAGTAGCTTTCGTGTAAGAAGGAACCAGATGCTGGTTTAAACCGAAGATAGATATAAAAAGCTGGAGTAACTCGGCGGGTCAGACAGCATCTCTGTTCATCAAAGATATACTTAAAATTAGGTGACTACTTTCATTTACATGACATTTCTGTTTCCCAAACATTATGGTGCCCTGGAATGGAGGACTATGTATAAACACAGCTGTAATTTCTACATTTTGAAACCAAAATGTATAAAAATGGCTTTTTATTAAAATCTGACAATGTGCACTTTAACCACGTGTGATTTCTTTCTATTACAAATCTCAAATTGTGGAGTACGGAGGCAAATAAATAAATGATGGGTCTTTGTCCCAAACATAGAGGGCAAGGTGCTTCCACACCTCAATTTTTTTTACGAATAGAATCCAAAATTTCCTGGAATTTTCAAAAATGCTTTTTGCGTGCTATTTGTTGTTTTTCTTTCGCGGGCACACGTTAACAACACAAAGAAGAACAAGGCAAAACAGATCAATGGAACTGCGCTTGGTGTTGGGCCACGGCCGCTGCCAGGACTGTGTTCAAAGTTAATCATTCGCTCCTGCCCGGCGACGGGAGAACAGTCTCCCCGGACCTGCTCCCTGGACGGCAGGCTGACTGGCGGCTGACGGGCCTCCCCCAACCGAGCAGGGGGAGTAAATATACTTTTCCCCCCCCAAAATCATCCCATGCGGACATATTCCCGAAATTATTTAATTTCTCTAAAATTACCCGAAGACAACCAGAATTTCCTGAATTTTGGGTAATGTCCTTCAAAGTGGAGTGTATCTCTATCTATCTGCTAATCACCCCTGCACCAGTATCTACCTATCGCTTGCCAGGCTTTGCCCTATCCCTACCTTTCTTTTCAAGCTTTCTCTCCCCTACTCCACCAGTCTGTAGAAGGGTTGTGACCCAAAACATCATGCGTCCATTTCCCATCACAGATACTGCCTGACCAGCTGAGCCACACCAGCACTTTATTTTGCCTGAGATCTGCAGTCACTTGTGTCATTATTAATCTTCTACTGTATCTGGAAGGAGTTATGGAGAAGGGTTTTGTCAATTTTGGTCAGTTTTGAGTTTTTGGTTCACAACACCTATATTCACAGTTATTAGATGCCTTTTTTCCCCTCTCTAATTGCCCACGTTAATCCATTAAATGGAGACTTATGTAAACATAGAAATCACCTCGACAACCTTGGCTTTCTGAGGGGTATCTTCTGAGAGTAATCTTCTGAGGGGTATTCCTTTTGTCATATCCATCCAACCCTCACCCTCTCTACAACTTTAACTTCTTTCCTCTCTTTTCTAATTCTGACAAGTCTTAATAACTCTGATTTTCTCTTTCCACAGTTACTGAACAATCTGTTGGCTGTTTCATTTATAATTCAGATTTCTGAATTTTTAAATATTTTTTGTGTGAGAAAACATAGATACATAGAAAATAGGTGCAGGAGTAGGCCACTCGGCCCTTCGAGCCTGCACCGCCATTCAATATGATCATGGCTGATCATCCAACTCAGTATCCCGTACCTGCCTTCTCTCCATACCCCCTGATCCCTTTAGCCACAAGGGCCACATCTAACTCCCTCTTAAATATAGCCAATGAACTGGCCTCAACTACCTTCTGTGGCAGAGAGTTCCAGAGATTCACCACTCTCTGTGTGAAAAATGTTTTTCTCATCTCGGCCTTAAAGGATTTCCCCTCTATCCTTAAGCGGTGACCCCTGGTCCTGGACTTCCCCAACATCGGGAACAATCTTCCTGCATCTAGCCTGTCTAACCCCTTAAGAATTTTGTAAGTTTCTATAAGATCCCCCTTCAATCTCCTAAATTCTAGCGAGTACAAGCCGAGTCTATCCAGTCTTTCCTCATAGCCGAGACTATCCAGTCTTTCTTCATATGGTATTTTACAATGGTATTTTAGGTTGTAGAGATGGGGAGGATGGGGAGGATTGGAGAAAACTAAAGGAATATTTGTGACAGTGCAGCGATGAAGGTCGTCCACAATTGCTTTTGAAGTTGTCAGTTAATGGATGAACGAAGGAAATTAGAGAGGTTAAAAAAAACAAAGGAACTGTGAGAGCCAAATACAACAGATGTTAGAAAACTGAAGCAAAAAATAATGTTGGAAATACTCAGACGACAACTCCCTATCAGAGTTGGCAAGGTTATCATTCTTAAGGAAAAATAATTTGTCCTCTCTAATTGCCTTCATTCGTGTTTATGTGATTGGTGTTCTGTCCTGCAGTTTCTTATCAAATATTAATGAACCACAACACACTCCAGCTTAGGATCAGAGCATATCCTGTTTCACTTGGTCATTTAGTCAACAACCCTCACCCCTTATCTATCTCCACCCTGGTCTTTGCACCCTACACTATCCTACCAAAGTAAATGTATCCAGAATAATTTGAGATGCTGTGATCGGCATATTCGCACTGCTCTAGGTCCTTGAAATACTTTTAAATAACTTTCATTTAACTTGTCTTCCCTGGTTATCTTGTAATTTATTTCTGTTCCATGATATCCAATTCTCCTTGAAAGTTATTCTTGAATGTAAATTTGCCAGCCGTACAAATCAGATCAACTTGCTACACACAAAAAAAAACTCTCTTAAGGGCCTGTCCTTAAGAGAGTTTTCAGTGATTGTCTTCGACCTTCAAATTCGAGGGCACTCGCGGGAAAAAGCTCGAGCTGGGTCGACCGTCAGCAATGAAACTGTGAGCCGGATCGACCGTTCACACACACACACGCACACACACGCACACACACACAGCCGCACACACACAGACCCAACCCCCCCCCCCCCCCCCCCCGCCCCCCCTTGGGGGCCAGGGAATGCGGGGGAGCACTATCTGAAATTCACACCCACGATGAACAGGAAGGTAAAAGATGGCTGGCACAGTTATGGTAAGTTCTTTAGAGAGCCCGTGGGGGGGGGGGGGGAGAGAGACGGGGAGAAGGAATGGACACACTTTTAAGAAGCCAGACAACTTTTAATAAAGTTTAGTGGGCATTTAACATTACCGGTCGATTTACTTACCTTTTTTTTTTCTCTACGAGTTTTACCTTCGACTACCTTCGATTATCTTCGATTGCCTTCGATTACCTATGATAGTATTATGACCTACTACGACCTACCTCGATATCGATTTTTTACTTGCGGGCCACGACCTAGCTGAGGCCTCGAGTACTACTCTCGAGCATGAAGGAGATTTACAAAGACCTCCTAGGACCTCGTGTCGACCATGCTGCGAGTATGAGTCGAGGGAAAACTCTTACAAACTCGCGAATTAGGTCGCCGCAGTGGGACAGGCACATGAAAAGCTCCTGATTCCACCCTCGGTCTTTTGCCACCATACCATAACCCTATGTGACAACTTGTGTCTACAGCTTGTCAGCCTGATTTGCTTTGCATTTGTCTATTTGTGTTTTCAAGGTCTGCTCAATGTTTCTGGTAGTTTCACGTGCTCAGTCAGGGATGAACTTGACAGGGCGAATTTCCATCATTCTGAGCACAACTTCAAATGTCTCACTTTTGTTTGACAATCTGCAGCATCACGAACCGATGCCACATTTGCACTGAATCAAAGTACGAATTGCCAATGCCTCTTCTGTGGATCATTTTATCTTTCTAATCCTGCCATTTTTCTTGGGTTTGAATCTCTTTCTCACTGCTGTGAATGAGCTCTCATTCTCTGCATCCTGTAGCGACCCTTTATGTCCCAATATTGTGCAACTGAGAATGAGTCAAGACTCTGACAGAGAGCAGAATTGACTGAAACAATCTTTTTCCCCTCTATGCAGGTGCTGCCTAACTTGCTGAGTGTTTCCACCATCTTATACTTTATTCAGTTTCCTTATCTGCAGTATTTTTTCTTTTCTGAAATTATTATCATTGAACCAAAAGTATATTTAATGTTTCAAAATATAAATTTATCGAGGGTTGATTGAAGCCTTGCACTTTCCATACAATCAAATTCAAAGAAATAACAATGAGCATCAAAATAAAATTCACTATCAGAATTCTCTACCTCAGAGGACAGTGGAGGCAGGTTCTCTGGATGCTTTCAAGAGAGAGCTAGATAGGGCTCTTAAAAATAGCAGAGTCAGGGGATATGGGGAGAAGGCAGGAACGGGGCACTGATTGGGGATGATCAGCCATGATCACATTGAATGGCGGTGCTGGCTCGAAGGGCCGATTGGCCTACTCCTGCACCTATTGTCTATTGTCTATTGTCTATCCCTCCGCACATCCCCCACTGCCCTACTTTCCATCTATTTCCCACTCCCTACCCCCTCCTCTATTCCCCCTCCTCCCACACTCTCCCTCCTCACCTCCCCCACTTCCCCCCTCTGCCTCCCTACCCCCTCCTCTCCCTCTATTCCCCCTCCTCCCACACTCCCTCCTCACCTCCCACACTCTCCCTCCTCACTTCCTCCACTTCCCCCCTCTGCCTCCATACCCCCTCCTCTCCATCTATTCCCCCTCCTACCACACTCTCCCTCCTCACCTCCCCCACTTCCCCCCTCTGCCTCCCTATCCCCTCCTCTCACTCAATCCCCACACTCTCCCTCCTCACCTCCCTAGCATCTTTCCCCTCTCCTCCTCCATTCACCAATCTCTCCCTCACCTCTCCCTCCCCCTCCTTTCCCGTACCCTCAGTTACTCCTTCCATAACTCCTACCCTCCTCCTACCCCTTTATCCCCCAACTACCCCACTTCTCACCTCCCACTATCCCTCCTCACCTCCCTGATTGCCCTCCTCTCCCTCTATTCCTCCTCCTCCCCACCAGACATGAGACAGGAAAAAACTGAAAAAAGAAGAGATATATTTCTCCCTGGATGTTGAAACTCAGCGAGCCCCCATCGCTGCCGTGAATCCCCACCTCCGCTGCAGCTCCATCGCCACGAGGGGCCCTATCGTTGCGAGGCCTCACCGCCGCGGTCTCGATGTCTCCTGGATCGCCGCGTAGAACCCTGTTCGGGGTCTCGTGGGTAGAAGCCCGGGTCGGACGAAGGACACCACCGGAGGCCGTGAAGTGGGCTCGGCCGCTCGGCACCACGGAGACGCCTGCAGAAGCAGCTCAAGCCGGCGGAGCGTTAGTGATACAATAGACAATAGGTGCAGGAATAGACCATTCGGCCCTACGAGCCAGCACCGCCATTCAATGTGATCATGGCTGATCATCCCCAATCAGTACCCTGTTCCTGCCTTCTCCCCATATCCCCTGACTCAACTATTTTTAAGAGCCCTATCTAGCTCTCTCTTGAAAGCATCCAGAGAACCTGCCTCCACCACCCTCTGAGGCAGAGAATTCTGATAGTGGGGGGGGGGGGGGGGGGGATAGGGGAGGTGAGGAGTGGGGAGGCAGGGATAGAGATAGACTCACCACTCTCTGTGAGAAAAAGTGTTTCCTCGTCTCCGTTCTAAATGGCATTTTTTCCTATTTGCACCAAAACTGTACATGATAGCGCTATGATTTTTCGCCACCTTCCTCACCATTCTCCTGTGCTACAAGGGCAACAATGATCATTCCACTCCTTTAGCTTAAAATGATGAGCCAACAATGATGATCACTCCGCTCCTTTAGCTTAAAATTCTCTCCGCCGGGCCAATCAGTGCGGCAATGGTGCAGAAAGGGGCGTCGCAGTCCAAGAAAGGTGACCAATCTGCGTGGCGGCGACTGAGGAGAGACCAATCTGCGCATACGCGGTTTTAAAGATTTTTTTAAACCTTAATAACTTTTAAAATATACCATAGATCAGAACAAAACTTGTTTCCCTTGTTGCCAACTTGCCCAAACTGGCCAACAATGTCCCAGCTACACTAGTCCCACGCGCCTGCGCTTGTTCCATATCCCACCAAACCTGTCCTATCCATGTACCTGTCTAACTGTTTCTTAACCGATGGTATAGTCCCAGCCTTAACTACCTCCTCTGGCAGCTTGTTCCATATACCCACCACCCTTTGTGTGAAAAAGTTACCCCTCTGATTCCTATTAAATCTTTTCCCTCTCCCCTTGAACCTATTTTCTCTGGTCCTCTGGGCAAGAGACTGTGCATCTACCCAATCTATTCCTCTCATGATTTTGTACACCTCTATAACATCACCCATCATCTTCCTGCACTCCATGGAATAGAGACCCAGCCTACTCAACCTCTCCCTAAAGCTCACACCCACTAGTCCTTGCAACATCCTAGTAAACCTTTTCTGAACGCCTTCAAGCTTGACAATATCTTTCATATAACATGGTGCCCAGAACTGATCACAATATTCTAAGCTGCGGTCTCACCAACGTCTTATACAACTGCAACATACCCTCCCACCTTCTATACCTAATACTCTGACTGATGAAGGCCAATGTGCCCAAAGCCTTTTTTACCACCTTATCAACCAGCGACTCGACCTTCAAGGAACCATGCACCTGCACTCCTAGATCCCACTGCTCTACAACATTACCCAGAGGCCGACCATTTACTGTGTAAGACTTGCTCTTGTTCGACGTCCCAAAATGCAACACCTCACACTTCCCTGTATTAAATGCCATCAACCATTTTTCCGCCCACCTTTTAGATAGACACATGAATATGCAGGAAATAGAGGGATATGGATCACATGCAGTCAGAGGAGATTAGTTTAGCTTGGCATCCTGTTGAGCATGGACATTGTGAACTGAGGGCCTGTTCCTGTGCTGTACTATTCTATGTCCTATGATAGCTGGATTCCTTTGAATTCTAAATTCCTATGATTAATATTATGATTACAACTGCTTCAACTAGGACCTCATTTGTTTTTGATACCCAGCATTCCCCTCCTCTTCTTCTCCAACCTAATCCTTTAAAATTGTCTCTACATCTCTTCCTTGCTCTATTAAGAAAGAAGGTTGTCTAGATTGGATCAGAACATTGTTCAGCGGTAAAGTTTGGTTATAGGCTGAAGCACGGAATATGAGTAGGGATGTCTAGTTGTAGCTATACTAAACATTGATTTAACTGTACTTGGAGAATTATGTACAGTTCTGGTCACCACCACATTGGAAGGGTGTGGTTGCAATAGAGAGAGGGAAGAAGCGATCCAGATGATTTGTCCTGCCAAGATGTAGCACCTCACACTTATCAGCATTAAACTCCATCTGCCATCTTTCAGCCCACTCTTCCAACTGGCATAAATCTCTCTGTAGACTTTGAAAATCTACTTCATTATCCACAACCCCACCTATCTTAGTATCATCTGCATACTTACTAATCCAATTTACCGCACCATCATCCAGATCATTGATGTACATGACAAACAACAGTGGACCCAACACAGATCCCTGTGGCACCCGACTAGTCACTGGCCTCCAACCTGACAAACAACCATCCACCATTATTCTCTGGCATCTCCCATTCAGCCACTGTTGAATCCATCTTGCTACTTCACCATTAATACCCAACCATTGAACCTTCTTAACCAACCTTCCATGAGGAACCTTGTCAAAGGCCTTACTGAAGTCCATATATACAACATCCACTGCTTTACCCTCATCAATTTCCCGAGTAACCTCTTCAAAAAATTCAAGAAGATTAGTCAAACATGACCTTCCAGGCACAAATCCATGTTGACTGTTCCTAATCAGACCCTGTTTATCCAGATGTTTATATATATTATCTCTAAGTATCCTTTCCATTAATTTGCCCACCACTGACGTCAAACTAACAGGTCTATAATTGCTAGGTTTACTCTTAAACCCCTTTTTAAACAATGGAACAACATGCGCAATACGCCAATCCTCCGGTACCATTCCCGTTTCTAATGACATTTGAAATATTTCTGTCATAGCCCCTGCTATTTCTGCACTAACTTCCCTCAAGTGACTTATCCACTTTTATATTTCTCAAAAGTGTCAGTACTTCCTCTTCTTTGAATCCCATAGTTTCCATAGCTACTCTATTTGTTTCCCTTACCTCACATAATTCAATATCCTTCTCCTTGGTGAATACCGAAGAAAAGAAATTGTTCAATATCTCCCCCATCTCTTTTGGCTCTGCAGATAGCTGTCCACTCTGACTCTCTAATGGACCAATTTTATCCCTCGTTATCCTTTTGCTATTAATATAGCTGTAGAAACCCTTTGGATTTACTTTCACCTTACTTGCCAAAGCAACCTCATATCTTCTTTAAGCTTTACTAATTTCTTTCTTGAGATTCTTTTTACATTCTTTATACTCCTCAAGCACCTCATTTACTCCATGCCGCCTATAATTATTGTAGATCTCGCTCTTTTTCCGAACCAAGTGTCCAATTTCCCTTGAAAACCATGGCTCTTTCCAATTTTTACTATTTCCTTTCAACCGAACAGGGACATAAAGATTCTGTACTCTTAAAATGTCACCTTTAAATGTACTCCATTTCTCTTCCACATCTTTCCCATAAAACAAACTGTCCCAATTTACTCCTTTTAAATCCTTTCGCATCTCCTCAAAGTTAGCCTTTCTCCAATCAAAAATCTCAACCCTAGGTCCAGTTCTGACCCTCTCCATAATTATATTGAAACTAATGGCATTGTGATCACTGGTCCCGAACTGTTTCCCAACGCATACCTCTGCCACCTGACCCGTCTCATTTCCTAACAGGAGGTCCAGCACCGCCCCTTCTCTAGTAGGTACTTCTATGTATTGCTGCAAAAAACTATCCTGCACACATTTTACAAACTCCAACCCATCTAGCCCATTTACAGAATGTGTTTCCCAGTCTATGTGTGGAAAATTGAAATCTCCCACAATCACTGCCTTGTGCTTACTACTAATATCTCCTTACATATTTGCTCTTCCAATTCTCGCTCCCCATTTGGCGGTCTATAATACACCCCTATAAGTGTTGCTACCCCTTTCCCATTTCTCAGTTCCACCCAAATAGCCTCCCTAGACGAGCCCTCTAATCTATCCTGCCAAAGCACTGCTGTAATATCTTCCCTGATAAGCAATGCAACTCCTCCACCTCTTGCCCCTCCAATTCTATCACACCTGAAGCAACAAAATCCTGGAATATTTAGTTTCCAATCACAGCCCTCCTGCAACCATCTTTCACTGATCGCCACAACATCATACTTCCAGGTGTCAATCCAGGCTATAAGTTCATCCACCTTTCTTACAATGCTCCTAGCATTAAAATATACACATTTAAGAAACCCACCCTCTCTTATTCTCTGTTTATTGTCTTTTTCTTCTCTCTCCCCTACATTTTGGGTCGGAGTGCTACCATTCTGTGCCTCCTGCCTCCCACACTGACTGCTAGCTTTCCCATTTTGAGTCCCTCCCCCCAACCATACTAGCTTAAAGTCTCCCCAGTAGCCTTTGCAAATCTCCCCGCAAGGATATTGGTCCCCCTCGAGTTCAAGTGCAACCCGTCCTTTCTGTACAGGTCGCACCTTCCCCAAATGCGGTCCCAATGATCCAGAAACTTGAATCCATACCCACTGCACCAGTCCCTCATCCACTCATTTATCCTCCACCTCGCTCCATTCCTACTCTCACTGTCGCGTGGCACAGGCAGTAATCCTGAGATTGTTACCTTTGCAGTGCTTCTCCTTAACTCTCTACCTAACTCCCTAAATTCTTCTTTCAGCACCTCTTCTCTTTTTTTACCTATGTCGTTGGTACCTATATGTACCACAACCTCAGGCTCCTCTCCCTCCCATTTCAGGATTTCTTGGACACATTCAGACACATCCCTGACCCTGGCACCAGGGAGGCAAACTACCATCCGGGTCTCCTGTCTGCGTCCACAGAATCGCCTATCCGACCCCCTAACTATAGAGTCCCCTATTACAATTGCCCTCCTCTTCTTTTCCTTACCCTTCTGAGCAACAGGACCGGTCTTTGTGCCAGAGGCCCGGTCGCTGTCGCTGCCCGCAAGTAGGCTGTCTCCCCCACCCTTACTCAAACATGAGTAATTATTTTCAAGGTGTACAACCACCGGGGTACTCACCAGTCCCTGCCTCTGCCCGTTGCCCTTCCTAACTGTGACCCAGTTTTCTGTCTCCCGTGGTCTTGAAGTGACCACCTCCCTGTAACTCCTTTCTATGACCTCCTCGCTCTCCCTGAGCAGACAGAGGTCATCAAGTTGCTGTTCCAGGTTCCTAACACGGTCCCTTAGGAGCCCCATCTCGACGCACCTGGCGCAGATGTGGACGTCTGGAGGGCAATCAGACTCCATGACCTCCCACATCTGACATCCAGAACAGTAAACTGCCCTGGCCCTCATTCTCCCCCTTATCCGAATACAATAAAGCCTTACCTGGGATACAAGCCAATCAGCTGCTTCCTCTAGTCCGTTCGACCAATCAGAGGCTCCCACCAGCCCCCTTAATTTGAAGTGTGATCTGCGAATGGAACGTTGCAGATTTTGGTTCCTCCTCCCTCACCAACGGCTCCTGGGCCTCTGCTGAAACAAGCCCCGCGATGGGTTTTTTAACTCACCGCACGGAGGTCGCTCCTCCCTCACCAACGGCTCCTGGGCCTCAATGTTTAAAAGGTGCTTGCAACATATTTACTATGCTCCTGTTTCTGTTCTCAAAATATCAAAGACAGTGGTCCAATCCCTTTTTAGATACAGCATCAATTGTATCTGTTTTTAAGTCTAGTACTAAGGGTCCAATGCATTGCAAATGACAACTTCAGTATCAAATCTGCATGACACAATTGTGATAAAATGTTGCTGTCAGATGTGGGAGGTCATGGAGTCTGATTGCCCTCCAGGCGTCCACATCTGCGCCAGGTGCGTCGAGATGGGGCTCCTAAGGGACCGTGTTAGGAACCTGGAACAGCAACTCGATGACCTCTATCTGCTCAGGGAGAGCGAGGAGGTCATAGAAAGGAGTTACAGGGAGGTGGTCACTTCAAGACCACGGGAGACAGAAAACTGGGTCACAGTTAGGAAGGGCAACGGGCAGAGGCAGGGACTGGTGAGTACCCCGGTGGCTGTACACCTTGAAAATAATTACTCATGTTTGAGTAAGGGTGGGGGAGACAGCCTACTTGCGGGCAGCGACAGCGGCCGGGCCTCTGGCACAAAGACCGGTCCTGTTGCTCAGAAGGGTATGTCTTAAATGTTACTCCTGCAGTTAAGCTTTCTGACAATTATCTCTTAACAGGTGAACTTAACTGGAGAGTGATTTTATGATTTAAAACTGTTTGGAGTAGGGGGTAGTGGAAGGAGAGAAACAACCAGATATAGAAGAAAAGTACATGCATATATTTTGGGGAGGAATGCAAGGCTGGGTTGCATCAATTTCATTTTAAATATTCTGACAGGTTAGGCAGAAGACCAATAAGAGATAGTGGGGCAAATGTGTAGGCAAATCACAGATAAGCATATGTTCACATGTTCCCAGTTCAAGGCCAACACGTTCCCATGAGGGTGAATGGCAAGGGTAACAAGTTCATGAATCAATGGACGTCGAGGGATATCATGGGTTGAATAAAGAGGAAAGATAGGAATGGAGGGTGGAGAAAATTGAAAATAGGAGAGACCTTTAGGAGAGTATAAGAAGTATAGGTGATATATTTTTAAGTAGGTAGGTGAGGAGGCACAGAATATAATTAGTGAGCAAGAGTATGGAAAATCTCAAAACATTTTCTAAGTATATTAAGGCCAAGAGACAAACCAGTGAGTGAGTAACCATATAACAATTACAGCACGGAAACAGGCCATCTCGGCCCTACAAGTCCGTGCCGAACAACTTTTTACTCTTAGTCCCACCTGCCTGCACTCATACCATAACCCTCCATTCCCTTCTCATCCATATGCCTATCCAATTTATTTTTAGTAGGCCTCTGTATCTTTAGTAGGCCTCTTAGTAGAGCCAGTTGGGGACCAAGGCGCACCAATCTATGTGTGGCAATGGAGACGTAGGAAATGTCTTAAATCTCATCTGTATTCACTATGGAGAAACATTCTGTAGTTGAAGAATTCAAAAAGAAGGACCTTAGAATTCGGAACAATATTGATAACTTGATAAGATGTTGGAACAATGGCAGATGCAATTTAATCCAGGAAAATGTGAAATGTTGAATTTTGAGAACTACCAATGCTGGGATATCCACAGTGAATAGTAGGAGTCTCGGAAGTGATGGGGAACATATACAAGAATCACAGGAGCAAAGGACAGGTGGATAAGGTGCTTAAAAATGCATTTGGGATATTTCTCTTCAATAGCCACGGCATAAATTATTAGAGCAAGTCTCTAATAATACAAGTCTATAAAATATCAGTTCCACATGGGCGACCTAATTGGCAAGTTCAGAAGAGTTTAGGAGAGTTTGAAAAAATGTCACGTAAGACTATGTTGAAGACCTCCTTCGACTATGTTGAAGACTAGCTTTGACTAGCTACAACTGACTTCGGGAAAATTGGACACCGAATAGTGGAGAGTGTAGACAACCTCATTCGACCTCACTTCGACTATGATGAATATCTACGACCACCTTCGACTACCCTTGATTACCCATGCCGTCCTACTACGACTAAACCTACGAGTAAAAAAAAGTATTGATTTTTTTCCATGGCGACCTTTTTTGCTTGCGGGCATTTTTTAACATGTTGATAAATACGCCGCAACCTAGCTGAGGCCTCGAGTACACGGGGACTAGTCTCGAGCATGAAGGAGAGTTACAAAGACCTCCTATGGCATCGTGTCGACCATGCTGCGAGTATGAGTCGAGGGCAAACTCGCCAGAACTCGCGGATTAGATCGCCCAAGTGGGACAGCCCCTTTAGGCCACTCCATGATTGTACTGGAGAGGGTGCAGAGGAGATCGACCCTGGGATGGGGTGTTTGCTTTGAGGATAAGCTGGATTTATTTTCCTGAGAGTGAGAATGCTGGGAGGACTCCTGATTGAAATATACAAAATGATGAGGGGAATAAATAGGATGGTTATTGAGAATTGTTTCCCCAATCCAAAAGAGATTCACTCAGCTGATTCTTGCAACTGGAAGGTTGAACAATTGGTTTACCATTTTTCATATGCCTCCGTGCAGGATAATTATAACACATTTTATCCTCCAGTCAATGTGCTTCTGTATATCAGCTAAATTACATTGATTTACACTCATTCAGTTGGTCCTTATCTATAAATCTTGATTGAATGTTAGTTGGCAATGAACAGCAGCGATTCAGTTGCTCAGATTAGCAATTAGTTGTAAGGATCGTTCATCATTGGCACAAGGAAGTGTGGAGGGAAGAAAAGGGAGGAGTTACTTCAACTTAGAGAATTCAATGTTCATACCATTGGCTTGTAATCTCCCTGAATTTATTATGGGGAACAAGGAAATGGCAGAGGAGTTGTACAGGTAATTTGGATCTGTCTTCACTAAGGAGGACACAAACAATTTTCCTGATGTATTAGTGGCCAGAAGATCTGGGATGATGGAGGAACTGAAGGAAATCCACATTAGGCAGGAAATGGTGTTGGGTAGACTGATGGGACTGAAGGCTGATAAATCCCCAGGGCCTGATGATCTGCATCCCAGGGTACCTAAGGAAGTGGCTCTAGAAATCGTGGACGCATTGGTCATAATTTTCCAATATTCTATAAATTCAGAATCGGTTCCTGTGGATTGGAGGGTAGCTAATGTTATCCCACTTTTTAAGAAAGGCAGGAGAGAGAAAATAATGAATTATAGACCAGTTAGCCTGACATCGGTGGTGGGGAAGATGCTGGAGTCAATTATTAAAGATGGCACATTTGGATAGCAGTAACAGGATCAGTCTAAGTCAGCATGGATTTACGAGGGGATATGATGCTTGACTAATCTGTCTTCGGATATGTCTTCACTAAGGAAGACACAAACAATCTCCCAGATGTACTGGAGGACAGAGGATCTAAGGGGGTAGAGGAACTGAAATAAATTTTCATTAGGCGAGAAATAGTATTGGGTAGGCTAATGGGACCGACGGATGACAAATCCCCTGGGCCTCATCAGCAACAACGATGAGTCAGCCTATAGGGAGGAGGTCCAGCTAGCAGCATGGTGCGCTGACAACAACCTGGCCCTTAATTCCAAGAAGACCAAGGATCTCATTGTAGACTTCAGAAAGTCTAGGGGCGGCATCAACATTAACGGGACGGAGGTGGAACGTGTTTCCAACTTCAGGTTCCTGGGGGTCAACATCTCCGATGACCTCTCCTGGACCCACAATACCTCATCTCTGGTCAAGAAGGCTCACCAGTGTCTCTTCTACCTGAGGAGACTAAAGAAGGTCCATCTGTCTCCTCAGATTCTGGTGAACTTCTACCGCTGCACCATCGAGAGCATCCTTACCGACTGTATCACAGTATGGTATGGCAACTGCTCTGTCTCCGACCGGAAAACACTGCAGAGGGTGGTGAAAATTGCCCAACGCATCACCGGTTCCTCACTCCCCTCCATTGAGTCTGTCCAAATCAAGCGTTGTCAGCATCGTCAAGGACTGCTCTCACCCCAACCACAGACTGTTTACCCTCCTACCATCCGGGAGGCGCTACAGGTCTTTTCGTTGCCGGACCAGCAGGTCCAGGAACAGCTTCTTCCCTGCGGCTGTTACACTACTCAACACTGTACCTCGGTGATTGCCAGGGGGGGGGGGGGGGGGGGGGGGGGACACTCCTTCCACCAGGAAAAAAAAATAAATGCACGTAAATATATTTATTTATTACTCATATTCTATGTCGCTCCTCTAGAGAGATGCTAACTGCATTTCGTTGTCTCTGTACGGTACACTGCACAATGACAATAAAGTTTGAATCTGAATCTGAATCTGATGGTCTGCATCTCAGGGTCCTCAGGGAGGTGGCTCTAGAAATAGCGGACACATTGGTTATCATTTTCCAATGTTCTATAGATTCAGATCAGTTCCTGTGGATTGGAGGATAGCTAATGTTATCCCACTTTTCAAGAAAGGAGCGAGAGAGAAAACGGGGAATTACAGACCAGTTAGCCTGACTTCGGTGGTGGGAAAGATGCTTGAGTCCATTATTAAAGAGGTAATAATGGGGCATTTGGATAGCAGTAAAAGGATTAGTCCAAGTCAACATGGATTTATGAAAGGGAAATCATGCTTGACTAATCTTCTGTAATTTTTTGAGAATGTGACAAGTAAAATGGATGAAGGGGTGCCAGTGGATGTGGTGTATCTAGACTTTCAGAAAGCCTTTGATAAGGTCCCGCACGGGAGACTGGTGATTAAAATTAGAGCACATGGTATTGGGGGTAGGGTGTTGACATGGATAGAAAATTGGTTGGAGTGAACGGGTCCTTTTCAGAATGGCAGGCAGTGGCGGGCGAGTGGAGTGCCGCAAGACTCGGTGTTGGGGCCGCAACTGTTTACCATATATATTAATGATTTGGAAGAGGGAATTAGGAGCAACACTAGCAAGTTTGCAGATGACACACAGCTGGGTGGCAGTGTGAACTGTGAAGAGGATGTTAGGAGGTTGCAGTGTGACCTGGACAGGTTGAGTGAGTGGGAAGATGCGTGGCAGATGCAGTATAATATAGATAAATGTGAGGTTATCCAATTTGGCGGCAAAAACAAGGGGGCAGATTATTATCTCAATGGGGTTAGGTTAGGTAAGGGGGAGGTGCAGCGAGACCTGGGCGTCCTTGTACACCAGTCACTGAACGTTGGCTTACAGGTACAGCAGGCAGTGAAGAAAGCTAATGGAATGTTGGCCTTCATAACAAGAGGATTTCAGTATAGGAGTAAAGAGGTTCTTCTGCAGTTGTATAGGGCTCTGGTGAGACCACATCTGGAGTATTGTGTACAGTTTTGGTCTCCTAATTTGAGGAAGGACATCCTTGTGATTGAGGCAGTGCAGCGTAGGTTCACGAGATTGATCCCTGGGATGGCGGGACTGTCATATGAGGAAAGATTGAAAAGATTAGGCTTGTATTCACCGGGGTTTAGAAGGATGAGGGGATATCTTATAGAAACATATAAAATTATAAAAGGACTGGACAAGCTAGATGCAGGAAAAATGTTCCCAATGTTGGGCGAGTCCAGAATCAGGGGCCACAGTCTTAGAATAAAGGGGAGGTCATTTAAGACTGAGGTGAGAAAAAAACTTTTTCACCCAGAGAGTTGTGAATTTATGGAAGTCCCTGCCACAGAGGGCAGTGGAGGCCAATTCACTGGATGGAGTTAAGAGAGAGTTAGATAGAGCTCTAGGGGCTAGTGGAGTAAAGGGATATGGGGAGAAGGCAGGCATGGGTTATTGATATGGAACAATCAGCCATGATCACAATGAATGGCAGTGCTGGCTCGAAGGGCTGAATGGCCTCTTCCTGCACCTATTTTCTATGTTTCTATGTAATCTTCTGGAATTTTTTGAGGATGTAACTAGGAAAATGGACGTGTAAGCCAGTGGATGTAGTTTACCTGGACTTTCAGAAAGCATTTGATAAGGTCCCACATAGGAGGTTATTGGGCAAAATTAGTGCTGACATGGATAGAAAATTGGTTGGCAGACGGGAAACAAAGAGTAGGGGTTAACGGATCCCTTTCAGAATGGCAGGCAGCGACTAGTGGGGTACCGCAAGGCTCCGTTCCTGGACCGCAGCTATTTACAATATACATCAATGATTTAGTTGAAGGGATTCAAAGTAACATTAGCAAATTTACAGATGACACAAAGCTGGGTGACAGTGTGAACTGTGAGGAGGATGCTATGAGAATGCAGGGTGACTTGGACAGGTTGGGTGAGTGGGCAGATGCATGGCAGATGCAGTTTAATGTGGATAAATGTGAGAGCATCCACTTTGGAATCAAAAACAGGAAGGCAGATTACTATCTAAATGGTGTTGAGTTGGGAAAAGAGGAAGTACAATGAGATCTGGGGGTCCTTGTTCATCAATCAATGAAAGTAAGCATGCTGGTACAGCGGGCAGTGAAGAAAGTGAATAAATATAAAGTTATAAAGTGAAAGTTATAAAGTTGGCCTTTATAACAAAAGGAGTTTAGTATAGGAGCAAAGAGGTCCTTCTGCAGTTGTACAGGGCCCTAGTGAGACCACACCTGGAGTATCGTGTGCAGTTTTGGTCCCCTAATTTGAGGAAGGACATTCTTGCTATTGAGGGAGTGCAGCATAGGTTTACAAGGTTAATTCCCGGGATGGTGGGACTGTCATATGCTGAGAGAATGGAGTGGCTTGGCTTGTATACTCTGGAATTTAGGATGAGAGGGGAACTTATTGGAAACATATAAGATTGTTAAGGGTTTGGACATGCTAGAGGCAGGAAACATGTTCCCGATGTTGGGGGAGTCCAGAACCAGGGGCCACAGTTAAAGAATAAGGGATAAGCTATTTAGAACGGAGACGAGGAACTTTTTCTCACATAGAGTCGTGAGTCTGTGGAATTCTCTGCCTCAGAGGGCAGTGGAGGCCGGTTCTCTGGATAATTTCAAGAGAGAGCTAGATAGGGCTCTTAAAGATAGCGGAGTCGGGGGATATGGGGAGAAGGCAGGAACGGGGTACTGATTGGGGATGATCATCCATGGTCACATTGAATGGTGGTGCTGGCTCGAAGGGCCGAATGGCCCTCTCCTGCACCTATTGTCTATTGTCCAATCTAAATGAGGTGCTGTTTCTTCCGTTTGTGTGCGGCCTCACTCCAACAATAGTGGAGGGCCAAGACAGAAATGTCAGTCCACCCCGCCTCTTCCATCTTTCTCGCTCCTACTACAGTCAGTCTGAAGGAGGATCCTGATCTGAAATAACCATGTCCATGTCCTCCATAGATGCTCCTATTCCCGAGTTACTCCAGCAAATTTTTTTTTGGTATACCTTGTGTCTGAACTGCACTATAAAAATCTTTGTCCTTTGCAATGAAAAATCCTGTATCTTCATCACTTGCTTCACCTGCATGCTAACGTCTTGTTGGAAATGCTCATCTCAACAAGGTTTTTTTTAACTTGCACTGCATTTCTTTCATCCAAAATGAATAACCTCACATATCTGCCAACTTCTTGTGTATTCACTTAACTGGACAATATCCTTTTGCAGGCTCTCTGTGTGCCAAACAATATTTGCTGACCCATCTATCTTTGCATAATCACCAAAGTTGGCTGCAGTACACTTCCTCCATCCAACTCATTAAGATAGATCGTAAATATTTGAGACACCAGCAATGATCCTGTGGCGTTTCATTACTCAGTAATACCTAATTAAAAATGACCCATTCATCCCCAGTTGTTTTTTTGTTAGTTAGGTACTCTTCATCCATGCCAAAATATTATTCACAACCCCACATTGATTTTGCACAGTATTCTTTTATATGGAATCTTCCTCACTCCCTTCTAGATTTTCCAGTTCTCTTTTATCCACTCAATATGTCATCTTTGAAGAGTAGCAAACTTGCCAAATATGATTTCCATTTCATAAACCCATGTTAATTCTGATTGATTGTCATATAATTTTCTAAATGCCTGCTATTACTTCCTAAATAATGGACTTCAGTGATTCACACAAATGCTTAATTATTATGTGCACTGGATATGAATCAAAACTACAGAAATTAAGCACAAACTTTAAAATATGTCTGTATTTTTTTTACCATAGATTGTATGGTTCCCTTTTTTCTCTCTGGCATTTCTTCCATATTACTAACAGGAGAATGCATAACTGGCAGAAGTGAATATAACTTAAGTAATTATTTCTGGGATGAAAGTGTTATTGTATAGGAATGTCAGAATAGATTGAATTTATACTATCTGGCAAAGAAGAGAATTTCTTTTTAACGATACGATACAATAGAACTTTATTTATCCCAGGAGGGAAATTGATCTGCCAGCACTCATAAAACACAAGATTAATCGTAATCATAATTAATCATAATGTTTCAGAGGAGACTTGATATGGTAGGCTTTGTCTCACTGCTCCTACATTTCTAGAATCAGGAAGCATCATATCAGAATAACTGGAGATCCAACCTGAGATGTGGAGGAATTTTTGTTTGAGGGTTGTGAATCTTTTAAATTCTCTGCCCCAGTAGCTGAGGATGCCAAGTTATGAAGTATTATACAAGACCAATTTAGGACGACAAGGAAATCAAGGATTATGAAAACAGGCAGTTGAGGCAATGATCATACTAGCCATGATCTGTCTGAGTGGCCATCCATGTTTTGCCATATGGCCCGCTCCTGCTCTTGTTCACTATGTTTAAAGAGTTTTAATGTGATAGGATATACCTTTATGTTATGACGTCTATATCTTCTCCTGATTGGAAGCTATTGCAGCCTTAAAGCAAAAGCTTGCCTTAATGTTTCAAATACCAAGTAAAAAGTAATAAATTCAGTGAATAAGCTTTTTGGGAGTTCAAGTGTTGAAGGAACATTGATTTTGCTCACTATGAACTATCAGCTAGGCTGTAAACTTATAAGCAGGGATAAAATAACCCAGAAGAAATGATAAGGATCTGATAAGATTAATAAAGCAAACTTTGTGTGAGGTAGAATATAGTCACAAAGCTAATAAGTGCACGGAAAAGGCGATACTGCAGTCTCCTAAGAGTGACGGCGGTTTGGCACTTCCTGACTTTAGGCAGCTAACTTGCAAAAACTCCTGTATTGGATGAATGACGATTGCGACCACCTACCGACCTGGGTACACATGGAAAAGGCGAGTTCACGTCTCCTGTTGCGGTCTGTCCTATGCTCCCAACTCCCCCTTCCTATAACATCTGTGGGTGCAGGCCCAATTGCGTCCCTCTCGCTCAAGATATGGAGTCAACTCAGGAAAAACTTTGGTTTACAAGGCCCTTCCATCTTGACCCCACTGCTTAAAAATCACATCTTTAAACCTTCAAGTACAGACCACGCATTCAAAACCTGGCATAGCAACGGTATCAGCAGTATCAAAAACCTATACAAGGATGGCATCTTTTCGTCTTTTGCGGAGCTCTCGTCCAACTATAGCCTCCCAAACTCCCACCATTTTCATTTTTTCCAGATTAGGGATTTTGTGAAGAAGACATTCCCCCATTTCCCAAATCGCCCCCCTGAAACCCTGACCGATACCATCTTAGCTCTAGATCCCAACCAGAAGAAATGCATCTGTTTTGTATAACTTGTTAGGGTCGGTTATATTGAAACCTCATACCTCATTAAAAGCTGCGTGGGAGGGTGAGCTGAATACGAAACTAACAGACCAGCAATGGGACTCTGCCTTGGATTTGATCCATTCTTCCTCCATATGTGCCCGTCATGGCCTAATCCAATGCAAAGTCCTTCACAAAGTCCACTACACAAATGCAAGATTATCTAGAATTTACCCCGCTGTTAGGGACACCTGCAACAGATGTAATCAATCCCCTGCCAACCATAGCCATATGTTTTGGTCTTGCCCTAAGCTAGCAGCCTTTTGGAGGAGTGCTTTCGACTTGATAAGCAGAGCCTACGGCCAGACTATTCCTCCAAACCCACTGTCAGCCATTTTCGGTACCCCTCCCAACACCAACCTCTCTGTTGTGGTGAAACGGGTTCTAGCTTTTACAACCTTGTTAACCCGGAGACTGATCTTGCTTAACTGGAGGCTCACCTGTCCCCCGACACACGCCCGCTGGATCAAGGAGGTGCTTTACAATTTAAAGCTTGAAAAACTTAGGTTCTCTCTCAAAGGCTCTACCAAGACATTCCTAGACACATGGAACCCTTTCTTGGAACTTGTTAACTCTCTCAACTTGTCCCCGGACTCGGAAGAGGACTGAGTGCTCTCCACCATTGTTCTGCTCTACTGCAGCTGCTCTCCCCTTAACCCCCCCCCCACTCCCCACACTTATTTATTTAATTACTTACTTATTTACTGTTATTAGTGACCCCTTTTTTTTATTTATTATTTATTTATTTTTATTTATTTTTTATTATTATTTTTTAGTACTTTTTGTTTTGTTTATCTTACCATATTTGTGTGGATGTGTACGTATGTGAGTGTTGTTTGTCCCCGTTTGGTTCCGACCTGATTCGGGTGAGTTGAAGGTGGGTAAGGGTAAGGGCTTTGAGGGTCGCTTACATACTGTTGCACAATTATGCCTTGACTGTCACTGTCTGTTATCATTGTATGTATGCAAATTGCTGTGAAATTCAAATAAAAAGATTTAAATCAAAAAATAAAAATATATAAAGCAAACTTTGTGTGAGGTAGAATATAGTCACAAAGCTAATAAGTGCACGGAAAACCACAAGCTTTTAATTAGATAATGATGTGATTGTTATTTTTGTAATTTATGACCTTTTTAATATCACAATAAGTAATGATTAAGGCATAGTAGAAATTATGCCATACTACTTGTTCACTTGAAATGATCTCACTTTGTCCTTTATTGCAGATTAAAGAAAAAGTCCCAGTCAGTGGACATGACTGCCACAGGATATAGCAGTCCGATAACAGGTATTGATCCATCATCACAATCTGACCTCAAGACAACCAGGTCAGATGAGGCGCAGAATAATGGAGCCAACACACAGAGGCGCAATACTAAACGAAGCGAATTCCAGAGATATTATACAGTGGGTAGGTGTTGCGATGCATAGTCTTAGTTTCAGCTATAGCAAATCATGTTTAGAGCCATCACAAAATATTCACCTTGACATTGCCTATGTAGTAGGAATGTAGATATTATTTATTTCACAAGTATTATTGGAAATATTTATATTTCAGTGGTATGAGAAATATATACTTGTGGTTTATTTAAGAGAGAGGTGATTGGCTTGCTTGTTGGTTACCAGTTGATACAAGCTTTATGCATTAAATCTGTTTCTAGTTGATTGGATGTTATGGCTGTTATTATACTTGTGTGGATTAGGTATATTCACTTTTAACTTGCATTGTCTTCACTATCAGTTTATACCAAATTTTCTATTCAATGGTTCAAGTGACAAACAAAATTGGGTATTGTACCATTTCGGGTATGATGTATAAATATTTCTGTAAAAATATATTTTCCTCCACCCAAAACATTGCCCTTTTCGGGGGGAGGAATTCTGTCAATTGTATTTGCAGTTTGTCCTGGGAATTATTATGGATTACTCTTGCAAATAGCGTCTGCAGTCATTTTCGATCTATTTGTTGGCAATGACATGTAATGCTGAATGGAATGTCCTGAATCTTTATCTGTCCACTCACACCTATATTACCTGTATCCCTTGCAGAGGGCCAGTCTCACCTTATTTACCCTTAATTATTAGTCAAGACCCCATAGAAACTGGTGGGATCTAAGATTCTATGCCCGTCTGGCACAGAACCCAATAGATGATTCATGGGAGCTCCTTGTGAGACCCTTCAAAAGAATTGTACTTGACATGTATGTTGGTTATTCACAATGGATCAGATTTGTCCATACAGATGATGCACGTTAATCTACAATATTGTGAGTAGAAAGATTATGTGAATTAATTCTTGAACTATTCTGCCAAACAACATTAACATATTACAATGTAATAGCCTTTCAACTCTATTTCAGACACCAATCTTATTAAAATGTAATTGCTTCCTTTTTTTTGGACCTTCTCATCCTTCTTTCAACACTTTCACCCACATCACCACCCTGCTCAGTATCTAATACTTCCTATCAGCCCCAAGACAAATTACAGCTCAACACATCCTTCCACCTGATCATTGTCATTTTGACATAATACAGGAACAAATGGAGCACATAAATAGCACAGTTGCTTCCTGTTCAGAGATAAGCTTCTGGAAGCAGAACTTGTTTTACTGTGCTAATAGCAACTCCATTTATTCCCAATGCTACTTGACTCAAAGCCTCATTAAATGCTGGATACAATCACAGTATAGAGCATGGATCACCCAAACCCAGAATCTTTTGGAGAGAAATTATGGAAAGTTGAGTAAAAAAATTCAGATTAAAATTCAGATTCAAACTTTATTGTCGTTGTGCAGTGTACAAGTACAGAGACAATGAAATGCAGTTAACATCTCACCCAGAAGAGCGAACATAGAATAATGGAACAGTAAAATATATATGTGTACATACAGTAGCAGTAGTGCAATTTTTCTGGGGGAAGGAGTGTCCGGGGGTGGGGGGGGGGGGGGGGGGGAGGGGGGGTGACTGGCAATCACCAAGGTGCAGAGTTAAGTAGTGTAACAGCCGCAAGAAGCTGCTCCTGAACCTGCTGGTCCGGCAACGGAGAGACCTGTAGCGCCTCCCGGATGGAAGGAGGGTAAACAGTCTGTGGCTGGGGTGAGAGCAGTCCTTGACGATGCTGCGCGCCCTTCACAGACATCGCTTGCTCTGGACAGACTCAATGGAGGGGAGTGAGGAACCGGTGATGCGTCACCGCCCTCTGCAGTGATTTCCGGTCAGAGACAGAGCAGTTGCCATACCATACTGTGATACAGTTGGTAAGGATGCTCTCGATGGTGCAGCGGTAGACGTTCACCAGAATCTGAGGAGACAGATGGACCTTCTTTAGTCTCCTCAGGAAGAAGAGACGCTGGTGAGCCTTCTTGACCAGTGTTGAGGTATTGTGGGTCCAAGAGAGGTCATCAGAGATGTTGACCCCTAGAAACCTGAAGCTGGAAACACGCTCCACCTCCGTCCCGTTGATGTGGATGGGGGTGTGCGTGCCGCCCCTAGACCTTCTGTAGTCCACAATGAGCTCCTTGGTCTTCTTGGAGTTAAGGGCCAGGTTGTTGTCAGCGCACCATGCTGCTAGGGGCTGGACCTGCTCCCTATAGGCCGACTCATCGTTGTTGCTGATGAGGCCAATCACCGTTGTATCATCTGCATACTTGATGATGGTGTTAGTACCATGTACAGGTGTGCAGTCGTAGGTGAAGAGGGAGTAGAGGAGAGGGCTCAGTTCACTGCCCTGTGGAACGCCGGTGTTCAGGGTGAGGGTTGAAGAGGTGTGATTGTCTAACCTAACAGACTGGGGTCTGTTAGTTAGAAAGTCCAGTATCCAGTTGCAGAGGGAGGGGTCGATGCCCAGGTCGATAAGTTTGGTGATCAGTTTTGAGGGGATAATGGTGTTAAATGCTGAGCTATAGTCGATGAGCAGCATTCTCACGTAGGTGTCTCTGTTGTCGAGGTGGGAGAGGGCGGAGTGAAGTGCCGTTGAGATGGCATCCTCCGTACTCCTGTTCTTGTGGTAGGCGAACTGATAGGGATCCAATGTGGGGGGTAGGCAGCCTTTGAGGTGTGCCAGGACCAGCCTCTCGAAGCACTTAGTGATGATGGGGGTAGGTGCAACTGGGCGGAAGTCGTTGAGGCTCACCGCAGTGGAGTGTTTTGGCACCGGCACGATGGAGGTGGTTTTAAGGCACGTGGGGACAACTGCTTGGGCAAGTGACAGGTTGAAGATGTCAGTCCAGACGTCTGTCAGCTGCGCAGCACAGGCCCTGAGGACGCGCCCGTGGATGCCATCAGGGCCAGCAGCCTTTCGTGCATTAATCCTGCTCAGTGCCACATACACGTTGATGGGGGTGAGTGTAAGGGGCTGGTGATCAGAAGGGAGCACAGCCTTGATGGCCATCTCTTGATTGTCCCTATCAAAGCGGCCATAAAAGTGGTTAAGCTCCTCAAGGAAGGAGGCGTCGCTGGATGTGGGGGTGGTGTTGGTGGATTTATAGCCTGTGCTGGCCTGGATGCCTTGCCACATGCGTCAGGGGTCGGAGTTGTTATTGAAGTGCTCCTCAACCCTTAGCTTGTAGCTATGCTTGGCCTTCTTGATGCCCCTCTTCAGGCCCTGGATGAACTGTAGGCTCGAGCATCGCCTGACCTGAAAGCGGTGTCTCGTGCCTTCAGCAGTATAACCATATAATAACCAAATAACAATTACAGCACGGAAACAGGCTCTCGCCCCTTCTAGTCCATGCCGAACACGTATTCTCCCCTAGTCCCACATACCTGCGCTCAGACCATAACCCTCCATTCCTTTCCCGTCCATATAACTATCCAATTTATTTTTAAATGATAAAAACGAACCTGCCTCCACCACCTTCACTGGAAGCTCATTCCACACAGCCACCACTCTCTGAGTAAAGAAGTTCCCCCTCATGTTACCCCTAAACTTCAGTCCCTTAATTCTCAAGTCATGTCCCCTTGTTTGAATCTTCCCTACTCTCAGTGGGAAAAGCTTATCCATGTCAACTCTGTCTATCCCTCTCATCATTTTAAAGACCTCTATCAAGTTCCCCCTTAACCTTCTGCGCTCCAAAGAATAAAGCCCTAACTTGTTCAACCTTTCTCTGTAACTTAGTTGCTGAAACCCAGGCAACATTCTAGTAAATCGCCTCTGTACTCTCTCTATTTTGTTGACATCCTTCCTATAATTAGGCGACCAAAATTGTACACCATACTCCAAAATTGGCCTCACCAATGCCTTGTACAATTTTAACATTACATCCCAACTTCTATACTCAATGCTCTGATTTATAAAGGCCAGCACACCAAAAGCTTTCTTTACCACCCTATCTACATGAGATTCCACTTTCAGGGAACTGTGCACAGTTATTCCCAGATCCCTCTGTTCACCTGCATTCTTCAATTCCCTACCATTTACCATGTACGTCCTATTTTGATTTGTCCTGCCAAGATGTAGCACCTCACACTTATCAGCATTAAACTCCATCTGCCATCTTTCAGCTCACTCTTCCAACTGGCATAAATCTCTCTGTAGACTTTGAAAATCTACTTCATTATCCACAACCCCACCTATCTTAGTAGCATCTGCATACTTACTAATCCAATTTACCACACCATCGTCCAGATCATTGATGTACATGACAAACAACAGTGGACCCAACACAGATCCCTGTGGCACCCCACTAGTCACTGGCCTCCAACCTGACAAACAACCATTCACCATTACTCTCTGGCATCTCCCATTCAGCCACTGTTGAAGCCATCTTGCTACTCCACCATTAATACCCAACAATTGAACCTTCTTAACCAACCTTCCATGAGGAACCTTGTCAAAGACCTTACTGAAGTCCATATATACAACATCCACTGCTTTACCCTCATCAATTTCCCGAGTAACCTCTTCAAAAAATTCAAGAAGATTAGTCAAACATGACCTTCCAGGCACAAATCCATGTTGACTGTTCCTAATCAGTCCCTGTTTATCCAGATGCTTATATATATTATCTCTAAGTATCTTTTCCATTAATTTGCCCACCACTGACACCATTTACAGACACTTTAAGGCAATCTCATGCATTATGCATTCCCCCCCCCCCCCCATTACCCCCCAGACAGAGTTGACGTGGATAAGCTTTTCCCACTGAGAGTAGGGAAGATTCAAACAAGGGGACATATAACCATATAACCATATAACAATTACTGCACGGAAACAGGCCATCTCGGCCCTACAAGTCCGTGCCGAACAACTTTTTTCCCTTAGTCCCACCTGCCTGCACTCATACCATAACCCTCCATTCCCTTCTCATCCATATGCCTATCCAATTTATTTTTAAATGATACCAACGAACCTGCCGCTACCACTTCCACTGGAAGCTCATTCCACACCGCTACCACTCTTTGAGTAAAGAAGTTCCCCCTCATGTTACCCCTAAACTTCTGTCCCTTAATTCTGAAGTAATGTCCTCTTGTTTGAATCTTCCCTATTCTCAAAGGGAAAAGCTTGATCACATCAACTCTGTCTATCCCTCTCATCATTTTAAAGACCTCTATCAAGTCCCCCCTTAACCTTCTGCGCTCCAGAGAATAAAGACCTAACTTATTCAACCTATCTCTGTAACTTAGTTGTTGAAACCCAGGCAACATTCTAGTAAATCTCCTCTGTACTCTCACTATTTTGTTGACATCCTTCCTATAATTGGGCGACCAAAATTGTACACCATACTCCAGATTTGGTCTCACCAATGCCTTGTACAATTTTAACATTACGTCCCAGCTTCTATACTCAATGACTTGAGAATTAAGGGACAGAAGTTTAGGGGTAACATGAGGGGGAACTTCTTTACTCAGAGAGTGGTGGCTGTGTGGAATGAGCTTCCAGTGAAGGTGGTGGAGGCTTGTTCGTTTTTATCATTTAAAAATAAATTGGATAGTTATATGGACGGGAAAGGAATGGAGGGTTATGGTCTGAATGCAGGTGTATGGGACTAGGGGAGAATACGTGTTCGGCACGGACTAGAAGGGTCGAGATGGCCTGTTTCCGTGCTGTAATTGTTATATGGTTATATGGTTATGTGTGATATTATATAAAAGTGAAGTTCAAAACTGCTTCCAATGGTGCTGGGCAATGTATCACATCAAAGATACTGCTATTTAGCTGTGAGCCTAATTGACAAATGTAGGTCAGGTGCATGTTCTATCATAGCCAAATTTCATCTTGTACCAACGTTTTTTAACATCAATGCAAATTGATACTAAACAAAGGAACATCCTGGTCAGAAGAGTGAAACAAAAGCAAAATACTGCAGATACTGGATCTAAAATAAAAGCAGAATATGTTATAAATACTGTGTGTTATGAGAAACAGAGTTAATGTTTAATGTGTATGGCCTTTCATTAACTGAATACACTAGAAACTTACTGGCTGCGTCAGCAGAAAGCCTTTTGTTAGTTCATTATCAATTTTCACCCAAATATACAATGGAGTCGAACACCATCACATGGAATTAAATGGTATCTTGCTTCTTTGTTATTACAACATATTTGCTCTGTGAAATTGTCATTTTTTCTTATTTTCCTCGGAAGCCACATATATAATTCTCTGCTGTGTAAATTCTCCCTTTTCTGTATATCAGTGTATTGAGTAGCAATGGTTTGTGCATGTTTGTACACAAGGGAAGATTCGTACTGGATAAGTCAGCATTTATTGCCCCTCCCTTATTAAACATGAGATCATGAAATGCCTTTTTTATTCAATCATTGCAATTGTTGCTTCTGCCATGTTGTTAAGGAAGAAGTTCTGGCATTTTGATTGTTTGCTACCTTTGCTCTTTTAAGTGGTAAAAATCATTTATTTATGTAGAAATCACTCCAAAGCGCCATGACAAGGTGTTGCAATGTATCTTGTAAAATATACATACTGCAGTTTTATTGTTCAGTGGTGGGTGGAAATAACATTTAAGACTTAGGATGGATTGCATTTTCTAGATGACACCAAGCTACTTGAGTGTTGTCATGGATCCAGACAGGTTTCTAGACTAATAACTTTGAAGAGGAAGCAAAAACAAATTGCTGGAGAAACCCCGAGGGTCAGAGAACATCCAAGTGACAGTTGATATTTGACAGTTGATATTTTCGGCCAAGACTCTTTTTCTGGGTTGGAGATCATATAGGTGGATGGGGGTATTTGACAATGAGTAGTGCCATTATCCATTAATCCAACAAGGAGAGATGGTTAAAAATTCTGCCTCCTGGTTCTAGATATTCCATGAGGCGCAATGCCATGATAGTATCCACCTCTCAGAATCTTGTGTTTCATTAAGATCAGCACAATTCCTTTGAACCTCAAAGAGTTTGGCCCCAAGACTGCTCAATCTTTTCTTGTAAGACACCTTCATCCCAGAAATCACCCCATCAATATTCTCTCAAACTCCTCCAATGCAAATATGTACATCCTTTAAATAAGGATGCTCAAACTGTACCTGGTGCTCCTTGAAGGGTCTCACTAAAGCCCTGCACATGAGTGTCAGGATTTCTTTACTTTTGTACCCTATCCCCATAACAATAAAAAATCAATGTTTATCTTCCCAATTACTAGTTATACATTCATACTAATTTTCAGTGTTTCATGTAAGGCAGCCTTCAGCTTCCTCAGTTTCCTGTAGTCTCTCTCTATCCAAACAATAATCTACCGTTGCATTCTTCCCATCAAAGTAAGTGATGGCATGTTTCCTAAAGTTATATTCAATCTAAAATGAATCTTTTTCCCCACTCACTTTATCAATGTTACTTTGTGAACTCGCTGTGTCCTTTCAATATTTCTTATTACTTTGCCAGTAAAAAGTTAAGTGACAGTATATTCGGCCCATTCATCAAAGTCATAAATGGAGATTGTAAATTGTTGAGTCCTGACATTTGATCCCTTTGGCACCGTACTCGTTACAGCCTGCCAACCTGAACGTGATCCATTTATCCCAGCTCTGTGTTTTGTTTGTGAGCCAGTCCTCAGGTTGTGCCAATTAAGTTTTCTTTATCTACCCTAACCTTCTTGTTACATCCTCAAGGAACACTCATCAATTTGTAAAATGTTTTCTTGGTAAAGATTTGACACAACTATGTTGATTCTGCTGCACTAAATGCCCATGTTCTAAATTATTTGCTGCTATGTTCTAAAGAACCCACTGATGTGGAATCTGAGGCATCATTGGCTGCAGTTAAGTTCTTCCCCTCATACTCTACCATCTCTCAACATTGCCAACTCAGCCTCAGCAGGGTCACTAATTGATCTGCTACCAGTGTCCCTATGGCCCTACACCCGACTGTAATTGATGTTCACTCTTCCACCATCATCCGATCTCGTGTCCATCACATTAAGTCGCATTGCCATCAAGTTGAGAGAACAGGCACCCACCTCACACCTTGGAACTCCATTCCGCCATGCCCTCGCACTCCTGTTTCCCTTCACAATCCTTGCCATCCCACCATCTGCAGACGCACCTCCCCTCCCACCAGTTCTCTTAATAATAATAATAATAAATTTTATTTAATGGGCGCCTTTCATACAAAATCTCAAGGACACCTTACATAGTAATCGGAATAAAAACATATAATCGGAGTAAAACAAGTAATTAAAGACATCACAATGACAGAAATTAAAAACAGAATTCAATCCAAAAACAGAAAATCAAAAACACAGTGTGAAGAGAGAGCAGCGGCAACCAAATCGTGCCAGCGTCCACTCTCTCTTCACGGCAGCCATCTTGGACACAGACCTACAGGACTACAATTAGACAAAAAAAAATCATCCCCCCACAGTGGATAGCACTGTGGGGGAAGGCACAATGTCCAGTCCCCACCTCATGTTCACCCCAAAGTCAGGCCTATTGGGGCCACCGCATTTGCCTCTACGGAGGCCCGATGTCCCTGGCCGTTCTCACCGGGTGGTCTTGCCCCGGCGTCGGGAGAGTCCTTTCGGCGGCTGGGCCACCTGGAACGGCCGCTTCTTGGTTGGAGCCCGCGGCTGCCGAAGCCGACAAGGCCGCGCCGGTTTGGCGCTCCTAGGCTCCAGATGAAAAAGTCGGCGCCCGCTCTCCTCACTGCCGCCTTGCCGCCTCTACGCACGCCCTCTCTCCGCACGCCGCCTCTCCGCTCCGCAAACCCGCAGCCCGGAGATGTTGCTCACGGCGGTCCAGCTCGCCAGAGCTCCAGCGCGGCGACCCAGGCAAGGCATCGCCCGCTCCAGCGCTCCAGCGCTCCAATGCAGTGCCGCCACGCAGGCCGAGGTGCTGGGTGGTTCCCGCCAAGAAACGGCGCTCCAAGCCCGCTGGTAGGCCACGACGACAGGTCGACGGGCAGCCCGGAAAAAAGGCTGCCACACCGACCAGGTAGGGACCTATAAATAAAGTAACACCTACCCCCCCACATTAAAAGACCATATCCCCTACAAACAAAAAAACAGGACTCACTAAAAACTAAAAAAAAAACGGATTTAAGACGGACGGCTGCTGCGAGCAGCCGTTCACCAAGATGGCTCCTCCTCCGCCTCTCTTTCCTAGCTTTCTCTCCCCTACCCCATCAGTCTGAAGCAGGGTCCCGACTCAAAACATTGATCTTTCCATTCCGTCACAGATGCTGCCTGACCCATTGAGTTCCTCCAGCATTTTACCTTTTGCTCAAGTTTCTCCCATCTGCAGCTTCTTGTATCTCCTGGATACAAAAGGCTTGCCTGGATTTGTGTGATAGTAACTGTATGGGTGCAGGCACATCGATGCTGCTGAACTTGCACTGGGAATATGGTCTGACCTCCATGCACTCACTGTCCCAATGGCAGCTGGACAACTGAGGGAGCTCTAACTCTACTATGGTGGCACTGAGCACCTTCCAGCATTACTTGAAACTGCAATAAATGTTTTGCTCTCTTCATGTTCAACCTGGAACCCTGGAGTGGATGTTACTCCTCTGCCCTACCTCATCCACAAGGATGTTGAGGTTGTGATTGAAGTGAGCGGGGAAGAGGAAGCACGCCCTCCTCTTGTGCCTCGTGTGAAAACACTCGTGTTCAACCCACAGGTGCACATATTACTTCTCATAATGCATTGGTACTGTGGATGGTGCCCTTGACTGTGACATTGATGTCATTGAACATGGGATGTGTCAGCAAGTGAGCTAGACTGAATAGCTTTTGTCCTAATGTAGAGGCACCAAACGTCATGAATAAACGGTTTCTTTATTCAGGCATTATAGGTTAGATATATATGCATGTTTAGTCCTCTAACACAAAAGTAATTGTTGATGCTGCGAGGTTGTTGCCTTGTGTGATTGAGTTGAGCTCCTGCTGAAGTGGCAGGATACTCACGCCAAGAGGGAGGAAGAGGAAGCGAGAGAGAGAGAAGGTTGACCCGGGGTTTGTTCTATACTAAGGCACACCCCTATACCCCGTGACAACTCCTTGCCGCCATTGCCCAGTCACATAACCCTACCCCCGACTGCTGAGGGTTCGTGTAGCAAGTGGCCAAACCACCGGGTGCCGCCACACTGACTCTCATTGTACATTTCTGTACAGTATGTACTGTCATTGTCCTATACAGATTGAATTTTAAAATGGTGTTTATCAATCTAAATTCACACCTGAACAAGGATAAGAATGGAATGCCACATTTGTGCCACATTGGCATTAACTCGGGTGCAAGATGAACACCTGTATTTGGGAGTAATCCATTTTCCAGATAAAAGGAATTTCAGCTCCTTAGTCCTCTGCACTGTGTCTAGAGAAGTGCTGAATTTGAGGCAGACCAGCCGGCAAGAAAATGTTCACATTAAAGCCTAGAACGAGGATTTAGCCCAAAGGGTCTCGACCTGAAACGTCACCCATTCCTTCTATCCAGAGATGCTGCCTGTCCTGCTGAGTGACTCCAGCAATTTTGTGTCTATCTTTGGTTTAGCCCACCTGGTACAGCTAGCTCGAAGTACCTAGCATACCTGCCTGGCAGGATGCCTCTCGGGTGCAGAAGTTCAATTCTGTCAGGCCTCCACCTCTGGCACAGGTTTATTTTGGCAGGCAGTGAATTTTGGCTGCAGTCTGGATTGAGATTGATATAGATCTTCGAGCAAGATTCTGGATCTGATCATTGTGTTGTGCTGAACAAGTCGTAGGGAAGGTGGTAGATTAACCAAGTGATGATTATTATTCAGCTGTCGTTTTCTGATTTGTGCTTGTGCAATGGACGCACAGAACATCCAAATTAACTTATTAAGTGCAAGTTTCCCCCCCCCCGTATGCTTTAATGTGTGCTTATTGCAAATTAAAGTGCGTCAAAAATAATTTGTGTAATTTCTGGTCCGTGGACAAAGTCTGCAGTCTCATTTAAAATTTCAGAGATAACAGCAAGCATATTACAAAACCTTTTAATTATGCTTAATGGCAAAGATTTAGAGAAGGTTTTAAATACATTTTAAGTCATTTCAGTGGCTTACTTCACTGAATTTCAAACCTTAAGATCCCAAATGCTCATTGGAATATGACACGTTCAGAGGGTAAAATGTAGAAAATAATGCATCTGAAAAATAACAAGAAATGTATGTTCACATACTTTAGATATTCCCAACTGAAAAATAAAATTGGCAATAAAAATATCTCTTTCATTTACAAAGCATATTAGAACATGATAAAATCACAGTACAGTGGAATGATCTACCTATTTCCAGTCCAAGAGTGATATTGTTTCTGTTTAGTGCTTAATTCCAAACCAAAGAAAAGGAAGGTTTAATGTAATGCTCCTCCAGATATTTGGTTACACTTTTAATGAATATTTGATAAAGTGTGCTGCCTAGAAAAGATCTGCAGTGAGATACAATATGCCCTCCACTGCACTCCAGCAATAATAACAGCATATCCTGCCCAGCAATTGTTACAATTTTATTGATCATTCCAAATCAATCTCCATTTAAATAGTGTTCTCCATGTGCATCCCTTGAATATTACCTTGCAATAGCTCATCAAAGGACTGCAAGGATTAACACGTTTTCCAAAAGCATTGATATTTGCGTCTGCAGCTGGAAATGATTCCTATAAATCAGTGTAAAAGTTTGAAAGGTTCATTTTCCTAACAGCAAGAATCGCATTCACAGGGAGCACGTCAAATATAAAGAGAGAGCTTGCATTTCCGGAGTATCTTTCATGCCCTCTGGGCATGTCAAAACATATTTTTTCTTGAATTATAAGGACATTTTTTTTTTCTCTGATGCTAAACAGTGTCATGGAAAGGTGCACAAACAGAAAAGAGGTTGGCTGCTTGTAAATTAAGGGATCAGTGTGTGTCGTAGTTAAAAAACTTCTGTGGTTTAATGGGTTCTGAGGTGACTGATGAGACCAATATGAGAACTGCAAGCCCTTTCGTAGATGAGGTAGTAGCTGCTTCTCAGGGTAGGCAGGCAGGTAGTTTGTGAAGTGGTGAACATCTTATGACATTTACACAGGACTTATTTATGCTCCTGATGCATAGACCTGTGGTTCACAACACCATCTCAAAGGCTACTTATCCATTGAGTGGTCATGGGGTAGGCATTCATGGAAGGTGTTAGATTTTTTCACGGATGGTTTGAGCACATTCTTAAAGTTTTTCCTTTGGGAGTCAAGGGTTGACCATGTGAACAAGATGACCTGTCCAATGCAACTGATAAAGAATGAGCCAGGCTCAGTGCTGTGGGCGTTGGCCTGGGATGTTGGTTCCTTTATCCTTCAGTAAGTTTGGAGGATTTTGTGTTTTATGAATATCGGCAGTATATTTTCCAGTGCAATGAGATGCCTGATCTAGGTAGTCCAGGGTTTTAAGACACTTAGGAGGGTAAGGATCACTGCTGCTTAATAGACCACGCAGATTTGATCTTCAAATACCCTTTACTTCAATCAACCAAAGGTTGTGTTGGCAAATTGAAGTAGTGGTGAATTTCATCATCAATATTTTCCTTCACTGAGAGGTGATATACTAGATATGTGAAGAGATTCACATTTTCTGGGGTCTTGCCATGAAACGTTATTGTAGTAAAGAAATGTGATGCAGGAGTTTCTAATGTTAATAAGTAGTTTCAGTCTTATGCATGTTGGGGCCCATCCTCTCATATGCTTCAATAAACAAGCTGATGATGGCTTGGTGCTTCAGCATTGAGTGGACACAAGGTAAGCATTCTGCATTTGGACTACGAGATTTGAGTGACTTGGCCCTTGGTTCTTGAATGTGGTTTGCTTAGATGGAAAGATTCTGATTAGTTTTGAAGATTAGCTTCACTACCTGCAGGAAAATTGTTGGATGTGAACGATAGTATTTTTGCAAAAATAGTGAAAGAGGTATGCAGCCTTGTTTTAAATGGGTCTTTATTGAGATTGGCTCTGTTGGAGTCCTGCTGGTTGTGAACATGGGTTGCATGCCATCATGAAGCAAATTTAAAATGGAGATTAATTTCTTCAGGAGATTTTTGAGGACAGTTGTCCCACAGACTCTCGTGATCGATGGAGTGATAGAATTTACTGAGAACATAAAAAGGCAATTCTTCTTTGAGTTGTCATGCAGTAGAGATCATGTTCACCTTCATTGGATGGAGAAAGGCTAACTTTGAGGAGATGCGAAAGGATTTAAAAGGAGTGATTTGGGACATTTTGTTTTATGGGAAGGATGTAGTAGAGAAATAGAGGACATTTAAAGGTGAAATTTTAAGAGTACAGAATCTTTATGTCCCTGTTCGGTTGAAAGGAAAGAGTAAAAATTGGAAAGAGCCATGGTTTTCAAGGGAAATTGGACACTTGGTTTGGAAAAAGAGAGAGATCTACAATAATTATAGGCAGCATGGAGTAAATGAGGTGCTTGAGGAGTATAAAGAATGTAAAATGAATCTTAAGAAATAAATTAGAAAAGCTAAAAGAAGATATGAGGTTGCTTTGGCAAGTAAGGTGAAAGTAAATCCAAAGGGTTTCTACAGCTATATTAATAGCAAAAGGATAACAAGGGATAAAATTGGTCCATTAGAGAGTCAGAATGGACAGCTATCTGCAGAGCCAAAAGAGATGGGGGAGATATTGAACAATTTATTTTCTTCGGTATTCACCAAGGAGAAGGATATTGAATTATGTGAGGTAAGGGAAACAAGTAGGGTAGCTATGGAAACTATGAAGAGGAAGTACTGACACTTTTGAAAAATATAAAAGTGGATAAGTCTCCAGGTCCTGGCAGGATATTCCCTAGGACATTGAGAGAAGTTAGTGTAGAAATAGCAGGGGCTATGACAGAAATATTTCAAATGTCATTAGAAACGGGAATGGTGCCGGAGGATTCGTGTACTGCGCATGTTGTTCCATTGTATAAAAAGGGTTCTAAGAGTAAACTTAGCAATTATAGACCTGTTAGTTTGACGTAGTGGTGGGCAAATTAATGGAAAGGATACTTAGAGATAATATATATAATCATCTGGATAAACAGGGTCTGATTAGGAACAGTCAACATGGATTGTGCCTGGAAGGTCATGTTTGACTAATCTTCTTGAATTTTTTGAAGAGGTTACTAGGGAAATTGATGAGGGTAAAGTGGTGGATGTTGTCTATATGGACTTCAGTAAGGCCTTTGACAAGGTTCCACATAGAAGGTTGGTTAAGAAGGTTCAATTGTTGGGTATTAATAGTGGAGTAGCAAGATGGATTCAACAGTGGCTGAATGGGAGAAGCCAGAGGGTAATGGTGGATGGTTGCTTGTCAGGTTGGAGGCCGGTGACTAGTGGGGTGCCTCAGGGATCTGTGATGGGTCCACTGTTGTTTGTCATGTACATCAATGATCTGGATGATGGTAAATTGGATTAATAAGTATGCAGATGATACTAAGATAGGTGGTGTTGTGGATAATGAAGTCGATTTTCAAAGTCTACAGAGAGATTTAGGCCATTTGGAAGAGTGGGTTGAAAGATGGCAGATGGAGTTTAATACTGATGTGTGAGGTGCTACATCTTGGCAGGACAAATCAAAATAGGACGTACATGGTAAATGGTAGCGAATTGAGGAATGCAGTTGAACAGAGGGATCTAGGAATAACTGTGCATTGTTCCCTGAAGATGGAATCTCATGGAGATAGGGTGGTAAAGAAAGCTTTTGGTGTGCGGGCCTTTATGAATCAGAGCATTGAGTATAGAAGTTGGGATGTAATGTTAAAATTGTACGAGGCATTGGTGAGGCCAATTCTGGAGTATGGTGTACAATTTTGGTCGCCAAATTATAGGAAAGATGTCAACAAACTAGAGAGAGTACAGAGGAGATTTACTAGAATGTTGCCTGGGTTTCAGCAACTAAGTTACAGAGAAAGGTTGAACAAGATAGGTGTTTATTATTTGGAGTGCAGAAGGTTAAGGGGGGACTTGATAGAGGTCTTTAAAATGATGAGAGGGATAGACAGAGTTGACGTGGATAAGCTTTTTCCATTGAGAGTAGGGAAGATTCAAACAAGAGGACATGATTTGAGAATTAAGGGACAAAAGTTTAGGGGTAACATGAGGGGGAACTTCTTTACTCAGAGAGTGGTAGCTGTGTGGAATGAGCTTCCAGTGGAAGTGGTGGAGGCAGGTTCGATTTTATCATTTAAAAATAAATTGGATAGGTATATGGACGGGAAAGGAATGGAGGGTTATGGTCTGAGTGCAGGTAGATGGGACTAGGGGAGAGTAAGTGTTCGGCACGGACTAGAAGGGCCTAGATGGCCTGTTTCCGTGCTGTAATTGTTATATGGTTATATGGAATCCACACTGTGATTTGAAGAGAAAATCTTTGGTCACAAGGAGGAAGTGACCAAGGAGGACCCTGGTGATGATTTTCCCTGTGGTCGACTGCTGCTGAAATTGCAATAGTTCGCTGGGTAGGCACACATAGATAATTCCCAAGATAACCTGGAAAATCCTACAAATGCAGACAGTGAGATTATGAATTCACATCTAAAGCTCTTCACTGACAAGTGTCGGAGCATTCGTGGGATACAATACAAATTTATTGTCATTTGAGCCCCAGTGAGACTCAAACGAAATTTTGTTTCCACAGCCATACAAACAAAAACAATGTCCTACAGACATACACACAATTAAGTTCACACAAACATCCATCACAGTGAACCCACTGTGATGGAAGGCAAAGTATTTTCTCTCCCCTGCTCGCCATGTCTCTCCCGATGTCCAAGCCCCAGGCGGGTGATGCTAAGTCCCACGGCCATTTTAGGCCGCGCGGGGCGATTTACGGCCCCGCTCCCGGTCTGAAAGTACAAGGTCGGAGCCCCAGCATGCGATGGTGAGTCCCACGGCCATGAAGCCGTGCCAGGTGATGTACGGTCCCGGTCCGGGTCGTTCCAACCCCGCGACACGGGCTGGAGAAGTCGCGTTGCGGGAGCTCCGGGAGGCGGTCTCTCTCTCCCCCCAGACCCGTGAGCTCCCGATGTCCCGGTCCACCGGACCTGCGGCTGCGTTGCTGGAGCCTCCGAGCCCCAGGAGTCGAGTCGCAGCAGCGAGTCACCACCGCTCCCCACGCGCCGAGGCCGGCCAGCCCCACGATGGTGAGTAGTCCGCAGCTCCGAAGTCTCCCGAGCCCCCGGGTCGTTCAGGCTGGAGGCCGCTCCACGGTGCTAGGCCCCAACGACAACGGAGACCCGACAGGGAAAAGGTCGAGTCTCCCGAACAGGGAAGAGATTTAAAACGGTTTCCCCCCCCCTCCCCCCCCCCCCCCCCCCCCCCCCGCCCCCCACATATACACATTTAAAACCGAGCTTAAAAAAAACACAAACACTACATTTAACTAGACAAAAATAAAAAAAAAGACAGACAGGCTGTAGGAGCCGCTGCAACGAGTCGCGCCGCCACCACTTTTTTTTAGCAGGAATGGTCTTGTCAGCTTTTTCTTAATCAGGCAGCAAGGCTGTTTCAACAGCTCATTCAAATCCAACTATTCCCTCAGCTGCGCACTAAAATGTTAGCCTATATTGTGTGCTATTATCTCTAGTCCCAGGAGGACAGTTGGAGGACTTGGTACCAGAAATTCTTCCAACCAGACAAAAACAGACCCAGTCCCACCTGTTGAGAAATATATCTTGTTTTACAACTGGAATTTCATTCTTACCGGATTTCATCTCTTTCAGTGTAAAACTCCTCCGTGTAATATAACAGATAGTGCAACCCACAAAAAAACTTCTGCCGTGAGATTTTTAACATCACTGGACAGAGCAATGACTGTTCGTCTCCTCACTAAACAACCAATGTTTCTTAATTGTGTTTACCGTGAAACCTAGCTATTTAAAGGGACAGCACTCAAACTGAATTCTGTTTGCTCACGGTTCTCTGACCAACTCCGATCTCAAATAACCCTCAAGAGCTATGGAAATCAGAATCGGGGTCATTGTCGCCTTTTCTTCCTAGCCCCTGGATCACTGCAGGCTGTTGCTGATGATCTCTGCCTCATCTCACTGTTGCATTAACGAGGACACTGAAACTCTACAGAGGAGATATTTTCTACTTTTATTCAGCACACAGGTATTTGGAGCCATTGTAGACTTTCCACAGAACAGGTGCTCTGCGAGTTTCCATCAGACTGAAGAATGTCTCTCTGGCAACTCCCTTCCACAATTAATAAAAACAGTGCTGCAAAAACTCAACGGATCGGATGGCATCTGTGAAGAGAATGAATGGTTCCTGCCCATGACCTTACAGAACATTTCTATTGAGTATTTCCAGTGCTTTCTATTTTTATTTCAGATTAGCAACACCAACCACTTTTTCAAAAATCAATAACATTACACATCGTAAATCAAAAATAAAAACATAAAATGGTGGAAATGCCCAGCAGGTCAGGCTTTATCTGTGGGGAAAATAAAACTAATGCTTCAGGTTGAAGGACATGACCTGCTAGTATTTCCAGCATTTTCCTGACAGTATTTCCAGCATTTTCTGTTTTTATTTTAGATTACTTACCGGTTGTTTGCTTTGTGGTAGCTTTGCAGGGTCTCGATGCCCCCCTTGCACTCTGGGTGTTCTTCATCAGCCTGTCCATGTTCGTCTGCACCTTGTGGGAGCACTGTTCTAAGTTAACCTCTACTTCCTTAGAAGTTTAAACATATTTGATATATCTCTGAATACTCCAACAAACTTCTACAGATGTACTGTGGAAAGTATCCTGATTGGTTGCACCGTGGCCTTGTATGGCATTCCAATACATAGGAATGAAGAGGCTGCAGAGTGTGGTGAACTAGGCCTTATCCACCATGGCTACATCCCTCCCCTCCATCAAAAGCATCTGCATGAGGCACTGCCTCAAGAAGATGACATCTATCATCAAGGATCCCCACCATTTGGGCCAGGCTACAACTCTCATTGCTATTGGCAGGAGGTACAAAAACCCAAAGTCTCACATCACCAGATTCAGGAACAGCTACTTCCTTGCAACTATAAGGTTACTGAACCAACCAATACAACCCTAATCCTTCCTTAACAATGGAAACTGCGGTCCATCACTTGCACGCCCGTGTGCTTGTATTTCTTTCTAATTATATTTCAACACCAATTACTTGTTTTTTGCACAACCTTTTAGCAATCTTGTGTAATCTATGCATAATTTATATTTGCGTATTTATCTGATTTTATTTTTGCCTGTTTACCTGCAAGCAAGACAGACTCGACTTGGCCTGCCTTCAGTTGTACCACAACTTCGACAGTCCCCAGTAGTTGAAAGTATTCCTTTGTATTGTGGCATGTGTCTTTATAGGTTAGCTGCAAAGAACACATGCTATGTTGTGTACTGAGATTCACAGAAGCTTCCAACACATCAATAGGGAGGACCGAACACGGTAATGTAAAAAAAAACAAGACAATGCTGTTCTGTGACTTTTGCTGTTCGTGCAACTTTCTTACATCAAGTTAGTGTGATTAACGGAATTGTATTAATGCCAGAAAAAATGCTGGGGAACACCTTCTCAGCCAATGATTTAAATCCCTCGTCAGGAATGTTGCTCTTAACTCAGGATGGTATCATGCAAATATGTGCACCTGGAAAATGAATCTGTATGTGATGAATATGAAATCAGGAAAACACTCTTCCAGCAGTTAAAAACTCTTTACATGTGAGTATTGGTGAATTTCTCTGATGTTTTTAATGCTCAAATACTTTTCATTGTAGCAGCGGTAAGTTGTGCTGGATAACTTGAACACAGAGGTATATGTAGGGTTTGGAATTGGTGGGAAGGTGGTTCACTCCCAAAGATTCCTATATCGGAAGTGGCGGCACTGCCTTGCAGCTGCGGCTCACCTGCAGTCCGTTTGTCTTTTCCTTTTTTGGTTTCTTTTGGCCCGTTGTTGCAGTTTATTTCGGTTTATTTAGTTGTGTATGTGTGGGGGGGTGGGTACGGTAAGTTTTTTGGCTCTTCCTTCGGGGGGGAGATGCGACCTTTCTTGCCGTATCCCCCGTCTCCGTGTCCGTCTGCGCTGAGGCCTATCGCGAAGCTGGTGGCCTCCAACTGCGACCGACCTCGAGGTTCCAGAGGTAGAGCCAGGACTTACCAACGCAAGGCTGGCCGACTTCGGGGCTGTGGTTGCGGGGCGACCCAACTTCCGACCCGACTTTGGAGCCTCGGAGGCTCGGCCGCGGGCCAGTGGATGACATCGTCGGGGGCTTGCAGGTCACAGGTGGTGATCTGTTTTTCCGGAGCTCCCGCAACAACAGCTGCGTCCGCTGGACTGGAGGGCGGCATCTTCGGCAGCTTCAACCTCCCCGGGCCGCGGAGTTTGAACCGGCCCGTTCGCGGAGCTCGGCGCGGGACTTGCTCACCATCACCCGGCGGGGTCTCAACATCGGAGGCTTGGATTGCCTCAGCGCAGAGGGAGAACAAGGAGGGAAGAGACAATGACTTTGGGACTTTAAACTGTGTTGAGTGTTTGTTTTGTTATTTATTCTATGTTATGACTGTAGGCTAAACCATTTTGTTGCACTGAAAAGTGCAATGATAATAAATTGAATCCAATCCAATCCAATCAGGACAGGAACAGCACACTAATGGCAAGTTGGATGCTAAGAATTAAAGATTCATGCAATCATTCCCTGAACACCAACGATGTTATGGTCTTTGCAGTTAGACCAGGAAAGGAATGGGCTGACATACAATCCATCTGCATTCGAGTGCAGGTGAAGCTTGCAATGTTGTAAAATTATTTGCTTAACTTTGTATTGAACAAAGAGAAATTGAATAATTTTCCTTTGCTCAAGTATAGATTATCGTTGAGGTCTCTAATGCTATGTTGAGCAGGAAGCAATGAGAGATGGCAAAGATCACCACCGATGTTGAAAATGATCTGGAAGCATTTGGATGATAGGAAATTGTGAATGATGATGGCCTTCATGGTGGAGTCCAGTCCCAGATGCAAAGTTTGTCTGCAGAAGGTGGCAGGTCTTAGCCACGACAGACATTATTACTTTGAATCATCAAGATGGGCGTCTTGGCCTCTGTAATTTTTGTGGGCATGGTTCCTGCAGGTGTGATTCCTTCCATGCCTTAGTACATCAAACAGTGCAGCTAAAACTAGAACAGGCCATTTGGACCACAATGGCTATGCCAAACATGATGCCAAGTTAACTGATCTCCTCTTTCTGCACACAATCTATAGCCCTCCATTCTCTGCATATCCATGTGCCTGTATAAAGCCTCTTAAATGGTACTTTCATATCTGCTTCCACCAGGCCTGGCAGTGCATTCCAGAGGTAGTAGTGGAGACAGATTTGATGGTGCAATATATGCAATATATGCCTCGATCACTACTCTGTGTTAAAAAAAAAGACTTGCCTCGCACTTCTCCTTTAACTTCTCCTTTAACTTTTCTCCCCTCACCTTAAAACCTTGCCTCTGGTCCTTGAAATTTCCACCCTGACAAAGGGGTTCTGCTGTCAACCCTATCTTTGCCTTGCATCATTTTATATACTTCTATCAAGTCTCTGACGTTCCAGAGAAAACAATCCAGGTTTGTCCGCCCTCGCTTTACAGATGATATCCTCAATTCCAGGCAGCATTCTGGTAAACCTCTTCTGCATCCACCACATCCTTCCTGTAAGGGGGTGACCAAAACCTATTTTGGGAGATACCTTCCTCCTTTGCTCCTTTATAATCGTGATATCTTGGGATATTACATCAATAACACCAAGGCTAGAATTCGGTGCAACTGTTTGTAGAACTTATTTGTACATCAGTGTGTGTGTTATGGACTTTAGACTTTATAGATACAGCGCAGAAACAGGCACTTCGAAAATCAATGATCAAAACGTTCAAAGTTCTAAGGGGACAGGCTAGGATCACTAGAAAGTGTAGAGCCATGGAGTCACATAGTACAGAAAAGGCCCTTTAACCCTCTTCGGCCCACCGAGTCCATGCTGACTAGCGATCACTCCATACAGTAACACTATCATATAACAATTACAGCACGGAAACAGGCCATCTCGACCCTTCTAGTCCGTGCCGAACACATAATCTCCCCTAGTCCCATATACCTGCGCTCAGACCATAACCCTCCATTCCTTTCCCATCCATATAACTATCCAATTTATTTTTAAATGATAAAAACGAACCTGCCTCCACCACCTTCACTGGAAGCTCATTCCACACAGCTACCACTCTCTGAGTAAAGAAGTTCCCCCTCATGTTACCCCTAAACTTCAGTCCCTTAATTCTCAAGTCATGTCCCCTTGTTTGAATCTTCCCTACTCTCAGTGGGAAAAGCTTTGTCACGTCAACTCTGTCTATCCCTCTCATCATTTTAAAAACCTCTATCAAGTCCCCCCTTAACCTTCTGCGCTCCAAAGAATAAAGCCCTAACTTGTTCAACCTTTCTCTGTAACTTAGTTGCTGAAACCCAGGCAACATTCTAGTAAATCTCCTCTGTACTCTCTCTATTTTGTTGACATCCTTCCTATAATTAGGCGACCAAAATTGTACACCATACTCCAGAATTGGCCTCACCAATGCCTTGTACAATTTTAACATTACATCCCAACTTCTATACTCTATCCTACACACTAGGGACAATTTCCAATTTTACCAAAGCCAATTAACCTACAAACGTATATGTCTTTGGAGTGTGGGAAGAAACTGGAGCACCCGGAGAAAACTCATGCAGGTCACAGGAAGAATGTACAAACTCTGTAAGGACAGCACCCATAGTCAGGATCGAACCCAGGTCTCTGGCACTGTAAGGCAGCAGCTGTAGCGGTATGTCACGGTGCTGGTCTTAATTGAACATGCAAAGGTGTTTGATTGTCTTTTGCCCATTTTTGCTAGTAGAATATGTCGAAAAGTTGAACAAAAATAATACTGAATAATGGGGAGGGGCCTGGATAGAAGCCAATCACATCATTGCTTTTCCTGGGGTCTGAAATTTCCTCATATTTTAGTCTTATCTCCAGTTGTCCATAATATTATAACTGCATAGAATAAGCTCCAGGAGAAATTCTACTTCCTTGTCTCAGTTAAGCAAATTAAATGAAACTGTTTGCTAGAGAGATTTTTGCACACTAGTTACTGAGACTCCAGGAACTAATGTCAACTTACAGAGCCACTGCAGTAAGCAGTTTTCCTGGGTTTTGATTTGAATATTAATATTCTCTGTTTCTGATTCCTTGCTAATTCCATTTTGTGAGTCCATCAACAATCTGTAATGAGAAAAGTCAGATCTTTATTATATTAAAAATGTACATTCACTCATAACTGTTCGTATCCATTTTCTAGGTTTCGAAAGCTTGCCAAAGAATAATTGATCTTTAAAGGAATTAAATTGTTTTACATACTTGTCTTAATTGATCAGAGTAATGATCAAAAATCACATTATTCTATTTGTTCTTTATACATTCTTTAGTAGATACCTGTGTTTCCTAAATAACGGTGTTCACAAGTGCATGAAGATTAATTGTCAGTTAGAGAAGGGTCTCGACCCGAAACGTCACCCATTCCTTCTCTCCAGAGATGCTGCCTGACCCGCTTGTCTTTCAGGGGCTAATATGCTCAGTCCTTGGTAGACCACATAATAATTTAATCACAGACCATGGAAATCTTATTTATGATCTAATTGCCTTGTTGGTTGTGTAAGTGGTATCTCACCACAGTCTAGGTCAATAATTGTTAGGCATTGGATCCCAGAATTTATTTGTAAACTTTGTTAGCAATTTTAGTTAGACATGTAATTTTAGTTCTGTATACATGTATAGTAAAATTAACAGTCTTAAAGTGAAAGACAGGAATCGTGATCAACAAACAAATATCAATAGCAATATCTGTGCCCTTCAATTACATCAAGAAATATTCTTCAAACTCCAATTTAAGAGATGTCCTTACCAAGTCATTAGGAAAGTAAATGTAATATACATAGATATAGAAACATAGAAACATAGAAAATAGGTGCAGGAGGAGGCCATTCGGCCCTTCGAGCCAGCACCACCATTCATTATGATCATGGCTGATCGTCCCCAATCAATAACCCGTGCCTGGTTCTCCCCATATCCCTTGATTCCAATAGAAACATAGAAATAACTCAAAAACACAATTCCATTCCAATTTCTGTGGAATTCCCAGGTGTTCGAATTTAATCAATCAATTTCCATATGTGGTCAATTTTATCATAAATCCAATCAAGAATGCTGAATCCGGGGACAATTTCTTTCCACCTTGATAATAGAAGCTGCTTTACTATCAAGGGTTAGACAAATTTAGATCCACCGGTCAAATACATCGACTTTGATATCTCAACACCTATTTCTTTATTCCTCCTTCTAATTCAATAGACCTCCTCCAGTACTTCTTCCTTAGTATGTTGGCTCGGCTCTCAGTCAATAGGGGTTCTTTCTCATAACTAATTTCCTTTTACCTCTAAGTAACCTTTTTTGGATGTTTAGTATTGACCTTCCAAGGGGAACTCATTAACTAAATTTGCAGTCTACCTCATAGAAACATAGAAACATAGAAAATAGGTGCAGGAGTAGGCTATTCGGCCCTTCGAGCCTGCACCGCCATTCAATATGATCATGGCTGATCATCCAACTCAGTATCCTGTACCTGCCTTCTCTCCATACCCCCTGATCCCTTTAACCACAAGGGCCACATCTAACTCCCTCTTAAATATAGCCAATGAACTGGCCTCAACTACCTTCTGTGGCAGAGAATTCCAGAGATTAACCACTCTCTGTGTGAATTTTTTTTTTCTCATCTCGGTCCTAAAAGATTTCCCCTTTATCCTTAAACTGTAACCCCTTGTTCTGGACTTCCCCAACATCGGGAACAATCTTCCTGCATCTAGCCTGTCCAACCCCTTAAGAATTTTGTAAGTTTTGAATAAGATCCACCCTCAATCTCCTAAATTCTAGCGAGTACAAGCCGAGTCTGTCCAGTCTTTCTTCATATGAAAGTCTTGACATCCCAGGAATCCCAGGATAGCAACTAAATAGTCCCATCCCATCTTCGATTATCCTCCTATGGGTGAGACAAGAGAAGAATGCCATGTTAACAATCAATTCTCTAATAATTTTTTAAGACTACATCCCATAAGCCCTTTTCAAATCAATTTATTTTTATATCTAAATTTAGGCACAAAGTGAGTATCTTGCCCCGAACCACAGAGGAGTGTTCAAATTCAAGTTCAATTCTTCAAATTAGAACTTGCCCCAATAGTCGTCATAGGTTATCTGTATCTTTTAGAAAAGGTTGATTTTCTTTTTCCTTCACTGGTGTCAAAAGCTAGATGATGTTATATTTTCAGAAATAATACTAATGCGTTGTTGCTTGAGATCTGTTAATGAGAGATCTCAGAGTACAGGGCCTGCCCCACTTTGCCGATTTTTTAGGAGACTACAGGCGACTAGGCTGTCACCACATGGTTGCCGGGGTGTCGCCTGTATGATCCCCTCAGTCGCCCGAAGAGTCGCAGAGTCTTTCTGGTTGCCGCAGAACTTTTCGGCGACCGTTGCCTTGACGCCAATGGGGGTAGCATGATGTAGGTGCTGTCGCCAGGATGATGTAGGATGTCGCCAGGATGATGTAGGTGCTGTCGCCAAGATGATGTAGGATGTCGCCAGGATGACGCAGGTAGTGGCCGGTGATGACATTGGTGAATTCCATTAAAGTTATATTATACTTGCCATTATTGCACTGTGAAGGCTTGTGCACAAACTCCATTTGTTTTATGAGTTATTTTGCTACAGCATTGTTCAAACACTGGGGAGCGCTCCCTCCAGTAGATTTCTCAAAGAATACACACTCAGTTGAGATTTGTCGTTTCTCAACATTCTGTATTCATTCTTTGCCCTTGGTAATGTAATCACAGAATTTTGTTTAATTTAGTTAAATGATTACAATGAACTATATAACCCGATACCAGTTAGACTGAAGATTAAGAAAGGAGATTAAGAAAGGAGAAAGGGAACTTCTTTACTCAGAGAGTGGTAGCTGTGTGGAATGAGCTTCCAGTGAAGGTGGTGGAGGCAGGTTCATTTTTATCATTTAAAAATAAATTGGATAGTTATATGGACGGGAAAGGAATGGAGGGCAGGTATATGGGACTAGGGGAGAATACGTGTTCGGCACGGGCTAGAAGGGTCGAGATGGCCTGTTTCCGTGCTGTAATTGTTATATGGTTATATGGTTATATGGTGATTATTATGAAACTGGGCATGCGGTTTTCAACAATCTGAAACTATAAAAACAATGATAAGCAGTGATAGATAAGCATGTCAAAGATTCTAATATTTTAAAATAGAATAGTTTTGGCCCAAAACTGTGGGGCAACTTTTCAATCCCATTGGGAGCATTACGTAGAGATGGCTTTATTTGGGTAATGCCAGAGTTATCTTCAATTATTAACTGAGATAAGAGAACCCGTAAAGATTTGGAAACCAGTGGATATATTGTTAGATTTGCACGATGCAAAATCTGACCTGTCCCACTCATTGTTTGGGAGTTTAAGTGCTGAATGGATTCCAATATAGAAACTACAATGTACAGTACATGTTCTTTTCATTTGCAGTTGTTGTTGTAAGATGTTAGTGCATATTCTGCTCATGTGGACCATAAATATCTGCAGAAGGCAGATGAGACAGAGTAAGATCTGATTTGATGACATCCGTGCCAAGTTGGAACGCAACACCCAGCTATCTTCTTTTAACTGCACACAGCTGAATGTGCATTTAACGGCAGAAAGGATACTCATTAGCACTATTTCAAATTGTCCCTGGTTCAATTCCGCTGACTGATTTTGTGACTCAAAAGTCTTTGGTACTTTCTGTGGTTCTCTACAATGGTTGGCATCTCATAGATGAGGGAGGATTAGCAGACATTCCACAAGCCTGGCCGAAAGAGCAAGGAGCATATCCAGAATGGAAAGGGGGGGGAGGAAGACTTCCTTTATTTGGCAATATTTTCAGTACTGGCTTTATTCTGTTTGTTGGCACTGTTGAAATTAATAAACATATAGTGCAAAATAAAGTCCTATTAAAGTCCAATGAGGTAGATGGGAGGTCAGGAGTGCACTCTAGCTGATGGGAGGACTGTTCAATTACCAGATAACAGATGGGAAGATACTGTTCCTGAATCTGGAGGTAAGCATTTTCAAGCTTCTGGACCTCTTCCCTGATGGGAGAGGGGGTGAATGGGGTGAGACTAGTCCTTGATTATGCTGCTGGCCTTGCCTTGGAAGGGAGGTTAGTTTGCATGATGGTCTTGACTACATCCACAACCTTCTGCAATTTCTTGCGGTCCTGGATGGACCCCTTTCCCAACCAGGCTGTGATGCATCCCAATAAATACTTCCTTTGGCGCATCTGTAGGAGTTGGTGACATGGTGAACTTCCTAAGCCTTCCTTTAACATAGCTTTGATGTGGCTGGTCCAGGACAAATTGCGGGTGATATTTATTCCAAGGGACTTGAAGCTTTCAACCATCTCTATTTTGGCACCATCAATGTATACATGGGTACGAAAGGTAAATCATGTCTGATGAATCTTATAGAATTTTTCGAGGATGTAACTAGTAGATTGGATAAGGGAGAACCAGTGGATGTGTTATATCTGAACTTTCAGAAGGCTTTCGACAAGGTCCCACATAAGAGATTAGTATACAAACTTAAAGCACACGGTATTGGGGGTTCAGCATTGATGTGGATAGAGAACTGGCTGGCAAACAGGAAGCAAAGAGTAGGAGTAAACGGGTCCTTTTCAGAATGGCAGGCTGTGACTAGTGGGGTACCGCAAGGCTCAGTGCTGGGACCCCAGCTATTTACAATATATATTAATGATTTGGATGAGGGAATTGAATGCAACATCTCCAAGTTTGCGGATGACACGAAGCTGGGGGGCAGTGTTAGCTGTGAGGAGGATGCTAGGAGGCTGCAAGGTGACTTGGATAGGCTGGGTGAGTGGGCTAATGCATGGCAGATGCAGTATAATGTGGATAAATGTGAGGTTATCCACTTTGGTGGCAAAAACAGGAAAGTAGACTATTATCTAAATGGTGGCCGATTAGGAAAAGGGGAGATGCAATGAGACCTGGGTGTCATGGTACACCAGTCATTGAAAGTAGACATGCAGGTGCAGCAGGCAGTGAAGAAAGCGAATGGTATGTTAGCATTTATAGCTAAAGGATTTGAGTATATAAGCAGGGAGGTTCTACTGCAGTTGTACAGGGTCTTGGTGAGACCACACCTGGAGTATTGCGTACAATTTTGGTCTCCAAATCTGAGGAAGGACATTATTGCCATAGAGGGAGTGCAGAGAAGGTTCACCAGACTGATTCCTGGGATGTCAGGACTTTCATATGAGGAAAGTGGATAGACTCGGCTTGTACTCGCTAGAAGGAGTCACAGCTTAAGGATAGAGGGGAAATCCTTTAGGCCCGATAAGAAAAACTTTTTTCACTGGAACTCTCTGCCACAGAAGGTAGTTGAGGCCAGTTCATTGGCTATATTTAAGAGGGAGTTAGATGTGGCCCTTGTGGATACTGAGTTGGATGATCAGCCATGATCATATTGAATGGCGGTGCAGGCTCGAAGGGCCGAATGGCCTCCTCCTGCACCTAAGTTCTATGTTTCTATGTTTCTATGTGTACTGCTTCGTTGCTGAAGTCAATTACAATCTCCTTTGCCTTGTTCACATTGAGGGAAGGTTGTTGGCACCAGGTTACAAGGTTCTCAATCTCCTTCCTGTACTCTGTCTCATTATTATTGATATCTGGCCCACTACGGTGGTGTCATCTGCAAACTTGTAAATTGTGTTGGCTTGGTTTTTTGGCTGCGCAATCCTGAATGTATAAGGAGTATCATTATACATCCTTTTGGGGAATTAGTGTTGAGGATTATCGTGGAGGATGATTTATCACCTATCCTCGCTGATTGTATTCTCTTGGTCAGGAAATCAAGAATCCAGTTGCAGAGCGGAGTGCTGACTCCAGTTTCCACAAGTTTGGAGATGAGTTTGGTTGGTATAATGGTATTTAAAGCAGAGGTATCGTCTATGAAAAAGAGTCTGATGCAGGTGTCTTATCTAGTTGTTCCAGGAATGAGCATAGGTCCAGGGAATTGGCATCAACCATGGTGTGGCAATAGGTGAACTGCGGTGGATCAAGGTTACTTGGTAGGCTGGATTTAATGTCCATTGCTTTTCAAGGACAATCAAAAGCCCATAACTTTCTTAAAAATTAAGAGAACTGAAAGAATTTTTCAGTTATTATAGATTGAAGCATTTTGAAACAAATATTAAACAATCATACTTGGATGACCTGAAATTAAAGCATGTAATTAGTTAGTTACCCAATTGTAACTAATTACAAAATTCAATTACTAGATCTAAACATCTATCCTTTTCTTAAGAAAAGATTAAAAAATTTAAATAGCCTAAGTGTCCAAATAACATTCACACAAGAATTCACAATATAACATGATTTTTAAATCTCATTGTCATGGATTTATAGGCCAAATGGAAGGAATTTAGTGTTTAATTCCCGTAAATTAATGGGCATTTAAATCATCTTGCGAGTGGGTTTTTGAGGAACGCGATCGTTTGGAACGTTGCGGTTACGGTGAATTTAAGCCCCATATCGGCAGGAAAAATACTGCCGGTTCGTATGGGTCCTAAATCACCATTTCGCAACGTAAAATGTGGATTAAAAGCATCTTAAGAAGCACTTTTATACATAAAATAAACGACTTTCCTTTACCTGTCCCGTACGTGAAATCTGTCCCCGTTGTCTGCGTTGACGGCTTTAGAAACTGATTTTTAAATTACTCCAGCGCTGAACTTGTCAGGCGATTAAAAAAAAAAAATCACAGAACGGCCGTCGGAACAATTCTTCAGCAAAAGCTTGCACTCCGAGAAAATATATCCAGGACAGGTAGGAGAAAAACCGCATTTAACCTCCCCTCCCTCAAAGTCGCGCACACGGCCAGCTATGTGGCCCATAGCTCTCTAAACCCTTCCCATCCATTTATCTGTCGTTAATAACCTCCAAGAAAATTCCTGCTTCAGATTCCTGGGTCCAACTCAGAAAGAAGTCTCCATCCTTTCCAGGGTTAATCGCTCCACTGTTTATAATGCTCTCTGCATTATGAAGTCCTCGACAGTGAACCCCATGGGCAATCACTACCAAAGTGTCTGCCCACACAGTCACTTGTCTCCCGTACTAAGTCACCCCAACCCACTTATATCAGAGCGATGGAAAGAGCAAAGTATGGAGGAGAGAAGGAACTGCCCAAGATCCAAAGCATACCACCTCATCTGTGAAACACGGTGGTGGGGGTGTTATAGCCTGGGCATGTATGCCTGCTGAAGGTACTAGCTCACTTATCTTCATCGATGTTACAACTGCTGATGGTAGTAGCATAATGAATTCTGAAGTGTATAGACACTTCCTATCTGCTCAAGTTCAAACAAATGCCTTAAAACACATTGGCCGGCGGTTCATTCTACAGCAAGACAATGATCCCAAACATACTGCTAAAGCAACAAAGGAGTTTTTCAAAGCTAAAAAATGGTCAATTCCTGAGAGGCCTTCAATCACCCGATCTGAATCCAGTTGAGCATGCCTTTTATTTGCTGAAGAGTAGACTGAAGGGGACTAGCCCCCAAAACAAGCATAAACTAAAGATGGCTGCAATACAGGCCTGGTAGAGCATCACCAGAGAAGACACCCAGCAACTGGTGATGTCCATTAATCGCAGACTTCAAGCAGTCATTGCATGCAAAGGATATGCAACAAAATATCCTATCAAAATATCTATATCCTAAGGGATACAGAAGCCTGAAGTCCCACATCACCAGGTTCAGAAACAGCTGCTTATCTGCAATTGGAACCAACCTGGACAATCCTAATCCTCATTGATAATAGAACACCACAGTTGCCCAATTGTGTTTTTTCTAATGATGTTTTTTCACTAATGTCATGTTGCACAGTCCTTCCAATGGCAGTGGTGTGGGGGGTATGGGGTGGTGTGAAGGGGGGAGGAACGGCAGTGTGAGGGGGTGGGGGTGTGTGTGGGGGTGGGGGGAGGGGGGAGAGAGGGGGAGTGGAGGGGGAAGGGGAGTGGAGTGGAGGGGAGGGGAGGGGAGGGGGGGACGGGGGAGGGGGGTGTGTGAGAGGGAACGGGGAAGGGGGGTGTGGGGAGGGAGGGGGTGTGTGTGGGGTGGAGGAGGAGGGGGTGTGTGTGAGAGGGGTGTGTGTGAGAGGGAGGGGGGAAGGGGGGTGTGGGGAGGAAGGAGGGTGTGTGTGGGGTGGGTGTGTGGGGGGGAGGTGTGTATGGGGGGAGGGACTCCACTCAGCAGCCACCGGCCGCGGCACCACACAGCGGCTTACCCGACTCCACTCTTGCGGACTCAATCAGCACTAGTTGTGGACTCAGCCCCGCCTCCGGGCCTTTATTCTCAGCGGGTGCCGGAAGGGGCGTTACCTTCATGGTTACTGACAGGCGAGAAGACCAATCTGCTGATCTAACGATTTTTTAAACCTTCATAACATTTCTAATATTTCACCGATTGGAACAAAACATGGTGGCTAGGAGCGGAGGAGAACGGTGAGTAAGATAGCGAAAAATCCTAGCGATATATGGTAGTGTTTTTGCACAAATTTAATTACAATGCAGACCGGAAGTGGTCAAGATGAGAGTTTTAGTAATACTATAGATAGATAGATGGGCCAAACGCAGTCAGGTGGGACTAGTGTAGATGGGACATATTGGTCGGTGTGGGCAAGTTGGGCCGAAGGTCATGTGACTGAGTATTGTTGTATAGCTTGTATAGCTTGAATCCTATCAAAATAATTAGTGGGGCTCATCTGCAGATGTAATTTTGGAATACTCTCAGCAATTCCTGCCAACGGCTGCACTCTGTATGTTATAATATAAAGAAGTTACGAGTCTGTTCTTGGCGTGACCAAAATGGGGCGTAATAGCTTTCATGGGAGTAGATATCTGTGAACACTACTGAGAATTGAATGTAGAGACACTAGGATGTATGAAGAGGTTTTTGCATAGTATTTGTCTTGCCTGACCCAAATTGTCAACTACTTATGTTCTCCATAGATGCTGCTGACTTGTTGAGGTACTCCAGCACTTTGTGCCTTTTTTTGCATTTTCTATATTTTTTATTTTGAATTAAGTTTATTTTGAAAGAGATGATGTGTTTGACGCTGAGAGATTGAAATGCGATTGGTGTTGTCCTCCCTGTCCTTCAATGGGTGGTTCATCAAACTTGAATTCTGGCGAGTCAGATTGATTAGTAGGACTGGATGTTACAATCACTAATATTCACTACAATTGACATTCTTGGGTATGACCACTAGGTGAATTTGCTAACAATCAGACACATCTTCAGTTGTGTACCTCAACGTCACTGGGTGTTTCGGCCTTTTATCACAAGACACCCTCAGTTGAGGCAGGCCCTCTGTAGGTTGGTCAGACCTGGGTGTGTGTCTTATTGTTAGCCTCTAGATGGTCACGTGGCAGCCCAGACAGTATCTTTCCTCTTCAGCCACAGCCAGTGGCTGCTCCGTTCGGCGGCATTGGCAAGTTATTTTATTGCCCTCCTTTGTGCCTGCCCTTTGACTCCTACTTCCCTCAGGAGCCTTGCGGTGGAACTGGCTACAAAGCCCCTGCAGCCCACCTCCACTGGACACACCCTTACCCTCCAGCCTCTCACCTCTGCCTCTGCTGCAAGGTTTGAATATCGAAGCTTTTTCCTTTCATAAGCCTCATCCACAGCCTCCTCCCATGGGACCGTCAGCTCAATGATGAAAACACGCCGACAGGAGTTGGACCAGAGAACGAGGTAACTGCGATTTCAACTGGGAACGAAAGCCTCTGGACTAGGTCAACACGCATTTCCCACTCCCTGGCTGCGTTCAGTGGGCATGAGTTAAGAGGCGAGGGATTAGTCCTCCGTTTCTCTCCTTCCCGAATGAAGGATGGTATTTGCGGGAATGTTATCTGGGCATTGATAGGCATGGCGTTGGTGGTAACTCTCTTGCACTCGAGTTCAGCGGCCAAACACCTCAGCACCTGGTTGTGTCGCCAGGTGTATCTGCCTTGCGTTAGGCTGGTCTTACAACCGACCAGGATGTGCTTGAGGTTTGCTGGAACTGCACACAGGGGGCAGGCTGGATCCTCTCCCAGCCAAAGATTTAGGTTTGTGGGAGAGGGAAGGACGTCATATGTGGCTCTGATAATGAAGCTCAACTTATTTGACTCCATGGTCCCCAGCTCTCTCCATGTGATCTTCCTCCTCTCAACGCCATCCCACGTCATCCAGCGGCCTTGTTTGGCTTGGGATATGGCTTTGGCACACCTGGCTGCTTCTTCCTGGTGGCGCACCTCCTCCACCACCAGGTACCAACGTTCAGCTGGAGTAGCCTTTTGCCAGGTCGGTTTCATTGCTCCCAGGCCAAAGTCCCCTCGGCCTTGTTGGACATGGCCCACTGGGGGATCTTATAGAAACGTACAAAATTCTTAAGGGGTTGGACAGGCTAGATGCAGGAAGATTGTTCCCGATGTTGGGGAAGTCCAGAACAAGGGGTCACAGTTTAGGGATAAGGGGGAATTCTTTTAGGACCGAGATGAGAAAAACATTTTTCACACAGAGAGTGGTGAATCTCTGGAATTATCTGCGTTAGAAGGTAGTTGAGGCCAGTTCATTGGCTATATTTAAGAGGGAGTTAGATGTGGCCCTTGTGGCTAAGGGGATCAGGGGGTATGGAGAGAAGGCAGGTACGGGATACTGAGTTGGATGATCAGCCATGATCATATTGAATGGCGGTGCAGTCTCGCAGGGCCGAATGGCCTACTCCTGCATCTATTTTCTATGTTTCTATGTCCCGGTGTTGGAGGGCGGATTTTGCGTCCAGTTCCACTGCTGCTGGAGTCCATTTCTTCCCTGTTGCTAGGGTTGGAGCGACACCTCTTATTATTGGGTCCCGGGATTCTGTTAGTGTCATGTCCAGCCTAACATTGGCACATTTGTATTCCTCCACCAGGCTTGAGACTGGCAGTGAGAGGGCTCCATTCCCATAGAGCTCTATGCTGCTGAGGCATCTCGGTAGCCCAAGCCACTTCCTCACTTGTGAGTTCACCAGTCTCTCCAGCTGGTTGACATGGAATAAAGTGACCTCGTAGATGGTAATTGGCCACATGAGTCGGGGCAGTATACCTAATTGAAGGCACCAAAGCTTCAGCTTCCCTGGGAGAGCAGTGTTGTTGATTTGCTTGAGGCCACTGATTATATCCTGCCTGAGTTGTTCCACATGCTCTACATCCTTGAGATATGCGGTGTACCATTTGCAGTGAGATATGCAGTGTTTCTTCGCCCCGTCCTCGCGGCCTACCACCGAAAGGGGAGCGGCGTTTTCCTGTCGGGACCGGCTGGGACTACAGCTTCGGCGGCGGTGGCGCAGCGCTGGGATACCAAGAAGGAGCGGGCGATGCCTACCGGGTCGCCGTGCGGTAAGCTCCGGAGCGCTTTGGTCGCCGACTTCCAACATCGCGGAGCTGTGGCTGCGGGCGTTCGGCCGCGGGCGGCGCTGGATTTGGATTTGGAGCGCCGCAGAGCCAGAGATCGAGTTCGCCGGGGTCGGAGCTCCAGCCGGCGCGGCCGGAGGACTACGAGTGCCGCGGTCTCCGGTCTCCGGGGAGGGGACAGCCGCTCCAGACTTTTCCAAGCCGCTGAGGAATGTTTCACCCGACGCCGATGTTTCATCTTTACGGCAAGAGGGCCCTGAAAATCATCGGACTGGCTGCACGGCCACAGATGGGCCCTGACCTCGGGATGTTTCACAGAGGAAGAGGACTTAACTTTCTGGTGTCTTTCCCCCGCAGTGGAAATGTTTTGATTCTGCTGTGGGGGGATGTTTGTGTTGAACTCTTTAATATGTTGTGTCCATTTTTATTCATTTTTTTAAAAAACCTTTTTCTATGGAACTTATTATTATGTAAATTATGTGAAGCGCTTTGGGGTCAATGCAAATTGTCTTAAAATGCTTTTGACAGGCTTCTCCAGGACAGTTGGTATTGTCTCGTTATTGATGTGGAACCTTTCGTCAGTGAGCTGGCTTTTGACGATGGAAATACTGCAGGATTTGCTGGGTTTAATCTCCATTCGTGCCCATTTGATGTTTTCCTGGAGTTTATCCAGCAGGCGTTTATCCAGCAGGTGCATGCTTTTGTTGTTGTTATTGTGGTCATGTCATCCATGTACGCCCTGATTGGAGGAAGACGCAGCCCACTCTTCAAGCGTTCCCCTCCAACCACCCATCGTGATGCTCGAATGATGTGCTCCATTGCCATGGTGAAAACCAGAGGAGCAATGGTACAGCCTGCCATTATGCCTACCTCAAGGTGCTGCCAGGCGGTGGTGTAGTCCTGTGTTGTGACGCAGAACTGGAGGTCCTAGAAGTAAGCTTTTATCAGCTTTGTGATGACCTCTGGGACCTGGAAGAAATTAAAAGCTGCCCAAAGTGTCTCATGGGGCACCAAACCAAAGGCATTGGCAAGATCTAAGAAAACCACAAGCAGATCTCTCTTTTCCTTCTTGGCAGTTTGTATCATATACAAGCAATGCTACAAAATTTTGAGATTTAAAAAATCAAGTCTACAATTTATCCCATCAGATAAAGCATAAAAATAAGTTTAATTTGACACCTAATTCACTTTCATATCTTCAGTATTAAAAAATGTATGGCCATTTTCATACTCGGAAATTTCCATTCTTAACACAAAAGCTGTGATCAGAACAGTCAAAAGCCCATAACTTTCTTAAAAATTAAGAGAACTGAATGAAATTTTCAGTTATTATAGATTGAAGCATTCTGAAACAAATATAAAACATCTTACTTGGATGACCTGAAATTAAAGCATATAATTAGTTAATTACCTAATTGTAGTTAATTATAAAATTGACCGTTGTGACGGAAATAGTAATAAACACCCAGACTGCCTTGAAAATTCAAAAATGTGATATTCTCAAGATCAGAACTTTAATATTATTGTATTGCATGCTGTAAATCCGTAACAGATAGGTAAATAAATTAAAATTTCTAGCAATAGACCAAGTCTTTATGGAGAAGATCAGTTGCTAGCTGGTACATTGGCATATCATAATCAGTTGCATCATCATACTCCTCAGATTGTAACCAATAAGCAACTCTGTACACCTTGTTTTTCCTCAACTTTTCAATTTTGGCATTGTAAACTACAAGTTTTTGCTCTTCAATCCACACATGACATGCCTTTCTGCCCACTACTTTCCCATTAACAATGTCCTGTAGATTCCATTTCTTAAGAAAATGATAAATGTTTTAATAGCCTAAGTATCCAAATACCAAACTAATCCCATTCACACAAGAATTCGCAATATAACATGATTTTAAAATCTCACTGTCATGAATTTATATCCCAGATGGAAGGAATTTAATGTTTAATTCCCATAAATTAATCTAGAAACATCCACCCAAAATATAATCAAATTATTGTTTTTTGCACAATACATGTGACTCAAACTGTTGTGCATATTTAGTTTAAAAATAATGATCATGGAGAGAGAGAATAAGTCAAAATATAGACAATTTAGACGGCTTATCTAAACAAAAAGGGCATTTTAATCATCTTGCTTCTGGAACGCGATCGATTGGAACGTTGCATTTGCGGTGAATTTAAACCCCATATCAGCAGGAAAAACACTGCCGGTTCGTATGGGGCCCAAATCACATTTTCGCTTATAGAGGATTGATTAAAGTAATCCCAAGAAGCAAGTTTATATGTAAAATAAAGAACTTACACTGTGTTTTGTCCCGTACTTGAGATCCGTCACATTGTAGGCGTTGACGGCATTAGAAGTCGCTTTTTATTTTAATTAGAAAAGCTAAAAGAAGATATGAGGTTGCTTTGGCAAGTAAGGTGAAAGTAAATCCAAAGGGTTTCTACAGCTATATTAACAGCAAAAGGATAACGAGGGATAAAATTGGTCCATTAGAGAGACAGAGTGGACAACTATCTGCAGAGCCAAAAGAGATGGGGGAGATATTGAACAATTTCTTTTCTTCGGTATTCACCAAGGAGAAGGATATTGAATTATGTGAGGTAAGGGAAACGAGTAGAGTAGCTATGGATACTATGAGATTCAAAGAAAAAGAAGTACTGACACTTGAAAAAATATAAAAGTGGATAAGTCTCCAGGTCCTGAGAGGATATTCCCTAGGACATTGAGGGAAGTTAGTGTAGAAATAGAAGGGGCTATGACAGAAATATTTCAAATGTCATTAGAAACAGGAATAGTGCCAGAGGATTGGCGTACTGCGCATGTTGTTCCATTGTTTAAAAAGGGTTCTAAGAGTAAACCTAGCAATTATAGACCTGTTAGTTTGACTTCAGTGGTGGGCAAATTAATGGAAAGGATACTTAGAGATAATATATATAAGCATCTGGATAAACAGGGTCTGATTAGGAACAGTCAACATGGATTTGTGCCTGGAAGGTCATGTTTGACTAATCTTCTGGAATTTTTTGAAGGGGTTACTAGGGAAATTGATGAGGGTAAAGCAGTGGATGTTGTCTATATGGACTTTAGTAAGGCCTTTGACAAGGTTCCTCATGGAAGGTTGGTTAAGAATGTTCAATTGTTGGGTATAAATGCAGGAGTAGCAAGATGGATTGTTCAGTGGCTGAATGGGAGACGCCAGAGAATAATGGTGGATGGCTGTTTGTCAGGTTGGAGGCAGGAATCTGTGTTGGGTTCACTGTTGTTTGTCATTTACATCAATGATCTGGATGAAGGTGTGGTAAATTGGATTAGTAGGTATGCAGATGATACTAAGATAGGTGGTGTTGTGGATAATGAAGTAGATTTCCAAAGTCTACAGAGAGATTTAGGCCATTTGGAAGAATGGCAGATGGAGTTTAATGCTGATAAATGTGAGGTGCTACATCTTGGCAGGACAAATCAAAATAGGACGTACATGGTAAATGGTAGCGAATTGAGGAATGCAGTTGAACAGAGGGATCTAGGAATAACTGTGCATAGTTCCCTGAAGGTGGAATCTCATATAGATAGGGTGGTAAAGAAAGCTTTTGGTATGCTAGCCTTTATAAATCAGAGCATTGAGTATAGAAGTTGGGATGTAATGTTAAAATTGTACAAGGCGTTGGTGAGACCAATTCTGGAGTATGGTGTACAATTTTGGTCGCCCAATTATAGGAAGGATGTCAACAAAATAGAGAGAGTACAGAGGAGATTTACCAGAATGTTGCCTGGGTTTCAGCATCTAAGTTACAGAGAAAGGTTGAATAAGTTAGGTCTTTATTCTCTGGAGCGCAGAAGGTTAAGGGGGTCTTGATAGAGGTCTTTAAAATGATGAGAGGGATAGACAGAGTTGACGTGGATAAGCTTTTCCCATTGAGAGTAGGGAAGATTCAAACAAGAGGACATGACTTCAGAATGAAGGGACAGAAGTTTAGGGGTAACATGAGGGGGAACTTCTTTACTCAGGGAGTGGTAGCTGTGTGGAATGAGCTGGAAGTGGTGGAGGCAGGTTCGATTTTATCATTTAAAAATAAATTGGATAGGTATATGGATGAGAAAGGAATGGAGGGTTATGGTCTGAGTGCAGGCAGATGGGACTAGGGGAAAATAATTGTTCGGCACGGACTTGTAGGGCCGAGATGGCCTGTTTCCGTGCTGTAATTGTTATATGGTTATCTATCTATATCTATCTATCTATCTATATCTATATATCTATAAAACTCTCGTGCCATCCGTCTGGCTGCCGTCCGGCTGCCTTTCTGCCTTTTGATTCGTGCCCGATACTCGCAGATGTCCAATCGGAATGGCCGATGCTCGCAGATGTCCAATCGGAATGGATCCATTTACATGTACGGCTGCCGGCTGCATTTCTTCCTTTGATTCCTTGCCACGCCGGATCCAGACGCTCAATCTCCGAGATCTTTTCCATTTCGGTAGAGATTTCACTTTTCTTTCTAAGTATCTCCTCCTCATTACATTTCGTCGCGTTTAAATACACGTTTTTAATCACATCCTTCTCCCCCCCTCCCCAACCCCCAGTATTTCAACAATAAACTGGCTTCTCACCCATACAACCAGCCATTTCAGCTTCCAGCACACTTCGAAACAAAGTTGCAAGACAGGAACACTCTGAACTTTTCACTGCTGCAGCAGGCAGGGGAGGTGCAATTGGATTTAATTTTTTTTTTAATCCACTGCTGAGGGAGGCAGGGGAGTGCTGGAATCTTACATTTGGGGACGGCTTCAGTTCCATTGGAGGAGACGGATGCATGGTGGAATATTGGCTTGGGGGATCACACCATTGGAGGAGCAGACCCAACGGGTCTGCACTTGGTCTAGTATAATATAATTATGAAATTGTCTCGCGATTTAAAAAAAAAAAAAAAAATCGGGAATGGAAGTCGGAACGATTTTTCTGCATCAGCTAGCAGCCCGAGGAAATCCGCCTCGGACAGGTGGCGGAAAACTGGATTTTAATCCCGCCCCCCCCTTCAAAGGCGCCAAAGTCACGCACACGGCCCGTGGCAGAACTGCAGCGCCGCTGAAGGTAAGTTTTGTAACATCGCTACATATTCTGCAGCTTCCTCAACAAACGTATTTCCTGTCATATCCTAATGTTTGGAAAGCACAAATAAAGCCTCGCTGGCTGTGTAACTGCTGGTGTAGTATTGAATTTCCTGCTGGCACTTAGTGTAATTTCCTTTCCATTCATCCACTTCCTTGTCGGTGTTTCTGCATCACTCATGGGGCTGCTTTTAGTTCCTCGGGCTGTTGCTCAAGTTCTTGAATCCTCTTGTTTTTTTGATCACTCTCTTCCGTTTCTGCCTGCAGCTTTTCATGTGCAGAAATCGGTTGGTATTTGCGTGACTATATTCGCATGTTTGCTAGCATCACTAAGTGTGATTTTTAGCTGCTGTTTTTTTCTAACTCGGCTACAATTTCTTGAAAATCTTTATGCTTTCATCTGTTCATAAAGTGTAGGCTATGGCCAATGCTTTTTTAAGTTTGTTTCTACCCTTTCCTTGGTCACTTCGTATCACCTCCCATATTTAATGCCCATGATCTGTTCTCTCGGACAATGTACAGTAATAAGGAGGTACTACTGAAGAATATAATTGTTCAAGAATGACGTCCCATGTATTCGACGGATTTCTGTATCTGTCTGGTCCACATAGTGGATCCTTTGGTCAATTTTTAACATCTCCTTTTGATTTAGAGCCAACAAGAACACCAAGGACACTGATGATAGGCTTTTGACAGCATTTGCAAACTACAACCAAATCACGTTGTGCAGCAGAAAGAAGATTGTTATGCAGACCATATGCTTAGATATAGATTCTGCAGCCTTCAATTGTTTAAGAGGATCCATGCTTGTTAGGAGGGCTGTATATTAAAATTAGTGGAGACACGAAAGGCTGCGGATGCTGGAATCTGGATCAAAATATAAACTGCTGGAAGAACTGAGCAATCTGCATTAGGGTCTTGACCCGAAACATCGCCCATTCGTTTGCCTGCACAAATGCTGCTTGACCTGTTGACTTCTTCCAGCACTTTATCTTTTACTGTTGAAATTAGTATCCTAGATGCTAATCTATGTGGGGTTTGCATGTTGTGCCTGTTACTGCATAAATTTCCTCCCATATTCCGAAGGATGTGTTATTGGCCATTGTACATTGCCATCCTAAGTGTAGGTGAGTAATAGAAAGTGGGGGAGATCGGCTGAGGGAGTTAGAGAATGTGGGAGAATAAAAAATGGGATTATTGTGTGCGGTTCTAGTTATGGAGCTATAATAAAGAAGTCATTCAGCTGCAAAGTCTGTAGAAGGATTCACAAGGCTATTACTGGAGGGCTTGAGTTATAAGGAGAGATTGGATAAGATGGGTATTTTTTCCCTGGAGTGTAGGAGACTGAGGGGTGACCTTGAGTAACTATATAAAATCAAGAGGGGTATAAACACTGCCCTTTCCCAGGATAGGAGAATCTAAAATTAGAGGGCATCAATTTCAGCTGAGAGAGAAAAAAAAAATGTCATCTGAGGAGGAAAATGTTCACACAGGTGGTGGTGGGTAAATAGAATAAACTACCAAAGGAAGTGGTAGAGGTGGGTATGATTCAGATTCAGATTCAACTTTAATTGTCATTGTCCGTGTACAGTACAGAGACAACGAAATGCATTTAGCATCTCCCTGGAAGAGCGACATAGCATATGATTTGAATAAATATTTACATTAGCATATATACAGACATAGTGTTTTTCCTGTGGGAGGAGTGTCCGGGGGGGGGGTGATTGGCAGTCACTGAGGTACGTTGTTGAGTAGAGTGACAGCCGCCGGGAAGAAGCTGTTCCTGGACCTGCTGGTCCGGCAACGGAGAGACCTGTAGCGCCTCCCGGATGGTAGGAGGGTAAACAGTCCATGGTTGGGGTGAGAGCAGTCCTTGTCGATGCTGAGCGCCCTCCGCAGACAACGCTTGCTTTGGACAGACTCAATGGAGGGGAGCGAGGAACCGGTGATGCGTTGGGCAATTTTCACCACCCTCTGCAATGCCTTCCGGTCGGAGACAGAGCAGTTGCCATACCATACTGTGATACAGTTGGTAAGGATGCTCTCGATGCCATGTTTAGTAGCCAGTTGGGCAGGTACATGAATAGAAAAGATTTATAGGCATATTGGCCAAATGCAGCCAATAAGGACCAGCTCAGGTAGGCAACTTGACAAGTAGGCTGAGGAATGGTTGATGGGATTGAATAGAGAGAAATATGAGTTTGCATTTTGGAAAGACTAACATGGGCAGGATCTACACAGTGAATGGTAGGGCGCTGGGGAGAGTTGTAGAGCAGAGAGTAGGGAATTGAGAACCAGAGGACATAGGTTCAAGGTGAAGGGGAAAAGTTTTAATAGGAATCTGAGGGGTGCCTTTTTCACACAAAGGGTGGTGGGTGTATGGAACAAGCTGCCAGAGGAGGTAGTTGTGGCAGGGACAATCACAATGTTTAAGAGACAATTAGGCAGGTACATGGATAGGACAGGCTTAGAGGGATATGGGCCAAAAGCAGGCAGGTGGGATTAGTGTAGGTGGGACATGTTGGTTGGTGTGGGCAAGTTGATTTGAAGGGCCTGTTTCTAGGCTCCATGACACCATGAATCGAATCAAGGATGCTCCAGCCAAGGACAAAGTTACTTTTGAGAAGTTCTACTAATGGATCTGTCCCACTTAGGCGACTTTTTAGGTGACTGCAGGTGACTATGCAGTCGCCAAATGGTCGCCACACGTTCGCGGGTGGTTGCCGGGGAGTCGCCTTCATGGTCGTGAGGAGTTACATAGAAACATAGAACTTTACTCCTATACTGAAATCCTCGTGTTATGAAGGCCAATATTCCATTAGCTTTCTTCACTGCCTGCTGTACCTGTAAGCCAACCTTCAGTGACCGGTGTACAAGGATCCCAGGTCTCGCTGCACCTCCCCCTTACCTAACCTAACCCCATTGAGATAATAATCTGCCCGCTTGTTTTTGCCGCCAAAGTGGATAACCTCACATTTATCTACATTATACTGCATCTGCCATGCATCTGCCCACTCACTCAACCTGTCCAGGTCACCCTGCAACCTCCTAACATCCTCTTCACAGTTCACACTGCCACCCAGCTATGTGTTATCCGCAAGCTTGCTAGTGTTGCTCCTAATTCCCTCTTCCAAATCATAATATATATGGTAAACAGTTGCGGCCCCAACACCGATCCTTGAGTCACTCCACTCGCCACTGCCTGCCATTCTGAAAAGGACCCGTTCACTCCTACGCTTTGCTTCCGGTCTGCCAACCAATTTTCTATCCATGTCAACACCCTACCCCCAATACCATGTGCTCTAATTTTAGTCCCCAGTCTCCCATGCAGGACCTTATCAAAGGCTTTCTGAAAGTCTAGATACACTACATCCACTGGCACCCCTTCATCCATTTTACTTGTCACATCCTCAAAAAATTCCAGAAGATTGGTCAAGCATAATTTCCCTTTCATAAACCCATGTTGACTTGGACTAATCATTTTACTGCTATCCAAATGCCCCATTATTATCTCTTTAATAATTGACTCCAGCATCTTTCCCACCACCGAAGTCAGGCTAACTGGTCTGTAATTCCCCGTTTTCTCTCTCGCTCCTTTCTTGAAAAGTGGGATAACATTAGCTATCCTCCAATCCACAGGAACTGATCCTGAATCTATTGAACATTGGAAAATGATCACCAATAACCATATAACCATATAACAATTACAGCACGGAAACAGGCCATCTCGACCCCTCTAGTCCGTGCCGAACACATAATCTCCCCTAGTCCCATATACCTGCGCTCAGACCATAACCCTCCATTCCTTTCCCATCCATATAACTATCCAATTTATTTTTAAATGAGATGCATCCACTATTTCTAGAGCCACCTCCCTGAGGACCCTGGGATGCAGACCATCAGATTTATCATCCTTCAGTCCCATTAGCCTACCCAATACTATTTCTCGCCAAATGAAAATTTCTTTCAGTTCCTCTACCCCCTTAGATCCTCTGTCCTCCAGTACATCTGGGAGATTGTTTGTGTCTTCCTTAGTGAAGACAGATCCGAAGTACCTATTCAACACTTCTGCCATTTCCTTGTTGCCCATAATAATTTCACCCGTGTCTGCCTTCAAGGGACCCACATTTGACTTTGTTACTCTTTTTCCCTTAACATATCTAAAGAAGCTTTTACTGTCCTTCTTTATATTCCTGGCCAGCTTCCCTTCGTACTTCATCTTTTCAGCCCGTTTTGCCCGTTTTGTTTCCTTCTTTTGTCCTATGAAAGTTTCCCAATCCTCTGGCTTCCAGCTACTCTTTGCTGCATCTTTTCTTTTAGTTTTATTCTATCCCTAACCTCTTGTTAGCCACGGTTGCCTCCTACTCCCCTTAGAATCTTTCTTCCTTTTTAGAATGAAATGATCCTGCGTCTTCTGGATTATGCCCAGAAATTCCTGCCATTGCTGTTCCAGCGTCATTCCTGCTAGGATCCCTTTCCAGTCTACCTTGGCCAGCTCCCCTCTCATGCCTTCATTATCCCCTTTGTTCAACTGCATCGCTGACACTTCTGATTTAACGTTCTCCTTCTCAAATTGCAGATTAAAACTAATCATATTATGATCACTACCTCCAAGCGGTTCCTTTACCTCGAGTTCTCTTATCATATCTGGTTCATTGGACAACACTAAATCCAGAATTGCCTTTTCTCAGGTCGGCTCCATTACAAGCTGCTCTAAGAATCCATCTCGGAGGCATTCAACAAACTCTCTTTCTTGGGGTCCTGAACCAACCTGATTTTCCCAGTCTCCCTGCATATTGAAATCCCCCATCACCATCGTGGCATTTCCTTTGTTACATGCCAGTTTTAACTCCTGCTGCAACTTACACCCTACATCCGGGCTACTATTTGGGGGCCTGTAGATAACACCAATTAGCGTCTTCTTGCCTTTACAATTCCTCAACTCAATCCACAGTGTCTCTACCTCGTCAGTCCCTATGTCTTCCCTTGCAAGGGACTGAATTCCATCCCTCACCAGCAGAGCTACCCCCCCCCCCCCTCCTCTGCCCACCTGCCTGTCCTTTCTATAGGATGTATAACCCTGAATATTAAGTTCCAGGCCCGATCGTCCTGCAGCCACGTCTCAGTAATCCCCACAATGTCATATCTACCAACCTCTAACTGAGCCTCATCTACTTTACTTCTTATACTTTGCGCATTTATATACGATACTTTGAATTCCTTACGCATCTCACCTTTCACATCGATCCCTATTACACTTGGCCATACTCTCCTATCCCTTTGTGAGCTTTCTTTCCTGTTAATTCTGGGGTCATTAACTATCCCTTTACTCGCTTTCCCTTTAACTCCATCCTCGACTATCCCATTTGACACCCCACCCCCCTTATTCAGTTTAAAACCACCCGTGTAGCAGTGGCAAACCTGCCTGCCAGAATGCTGGTCTCCCACCTGTTAAGATGCAATCTGTCCCTTTTGTACAGTTGCCCCTTACTCCAAAACAGATCCCAGTGATCTAAGAATCTAAATCCCTGCCCCCTGCACCAGTTCCTCAGCCACATATTCAGGTCCCGTATCTCCCTGTTCCTGCTCTCGCCAGCACGAGGAACTGGAAGCAAACCGGAGATAACAACCCTGGAGGTCCTGCTTTTCAGCATTTCTCCGAGCTCTCTAAAGTCATGCTGCAGAATATTCATCCCCTTCTTTCCGACATCGTTTGTGCCGACATGCACTGCCACTTCCGGCTGTTCACCGGAGTTCCCGCATTCTGGCAACTAGTCGCGGCCTAATTATGGTTCCCCTGAATTTTTCAACATGTTTATGTACAGGAGAACAATTTAATGTTATCCATGATTTAAAAACATACAAAGCTACAGATGTAAAAGTGCTGTTTTTGCAGTTTCCTTTAATTTATCTTATAAAAGTCTGTCTGTTCCCTGCAAAAACAGCACTTTTACATCTGTAGCTTTGTATGTTTTTAAATCATGGATAACATTAAATTGTTCTCCTGTACATAAACTAATATATTGTTATAGATACTCACTACTGGGGAGGCAATCTCAAATCCACCTTGATCACCCTCTCCCTGCTCCAAGGAGCCCACAGGCAGTGGTATCTCTGGCATCTCCTCTTGCCTCTCCACCTGTCTCTCTTGCTGAGTTTCCTCCTCATTTACCTGCATGGCTAAAAACTTTCTGACTTTCTTTGACCCCTTTCTTTGCGCTTTTCTGAGAGGCATCTCTGCAAGTCTTTTTACTGTGAAAAAGATTCTCAAACAATGACAATTAGGTGGGACGTCCTCGATGGACACATGGTCCATTGGCGATATTGAGACCACCTTTTTTACTCACCTTATGTCCCTTCTGTCAAGCTTCTGGGTTTAGTTCCCACGGTACCCGCAAGAGTCATTATGGATATCGCACGGATATCGCACTGGCATCTGCGTTCATACAATGTTGCAACGCTGCTCAAGTCACTCTTGGAGAAATTCAAAAATGTTTGAATTTTCTCCCGACCTTACAAAGTTACACGACTACCTGTCGTTAGCGCCACGGAGGTCCTCGGTGGTCCACGAATGCCGTACTGCTATCGCAGAAGGTTCCCACGATGTTAAACTCTTGTTAGTCTTGCTTCAGGTCGCACCATGAGAAAGCACCATTATTCTCCCACGGTCGGGGCAGTTGAACCATCTACAGTCGGGGCGATCGAAGCTACTGCAATCGGCGGTCGAAGCTCCCGCGTCAGGGTGATCAAAGCTTCCGCGATCGGGGCGATTGAAGCTCCTGCGGCCTGGCGCTCCCGAAGTTGATCCCTAGCCAAGGTCCATTATGTGAAAGTCTGCAGGCTCCCGCGGTTGGAGCTCCCAATGTCGATCCCCAGCAAGAGGCTGCCAGCTCCTCGATGTTAGGCTGCAGTGCAGACGGAGACACAATATGGAAAAACATTCCATCTCCGTTGAGGTAAGAGATTTAAAAAAGTTTCCTCCAACCCCCCCCATCTCCCACATAAAACAAAGCTAAAGAGCACTAAAACATACATTTAACAAATACTAAAAAACAACAAAGAAGGAAAGGACGAGACAGACTTGGCGAGGCAGCCACTGCGGCGCCATCTGTAAGGCATGATGGAATTTTCACCTCAAGAGCACCTCGAGTGAGTGGTCAATTAGTTCTTGGATCTCCAGTGGACATTTTATCCTTCAGCAGATTAAGGTGAAAGTCCCGGACAGACACCTTTGAATCTTTTAGCCATATTTTACAATAAACTGCATGATTAATGCATTTAAAACATGCATTAATACAAGTTAATTGATGTTCTTGAAATAACCAATTATGCTCTACAACGCAGTATGATTCTGTTGTTTTATGAGAAAATTATCATTTTAGTAAAAAATACTTGAACTGTAATCTCACCACCTTTAATTCAAGTGTCTTATGGTCATGTGGCAAGATTGGCTATGATTTTATTTGGTGATGAAGCAGGCCTACTAAGATTTTTGTATCCAATAAGGTAAATATTCTAGCCTTTATTGCAAAATATATTAATGAAATGTCATCCTGGTGAAATAAACATTACTGCAACAATTACAATACCTAAACGGATTGGATTTTTCAAATTAAATATATTTTGAGGATGAACATTTTGGGGGGGATAGTAGTAAATCAAAATGGATACCATTTCACAATGTGATTCAGACAAAAATAGCAATGTTACCCGTGAAAGTGATTGAGGTGACAGTGGTGTTCAGTCAATTACAATGAGGAATGATCAAAGGAGCGCCTGTCTCAGCTGTGGATTCTCAATCTTTGAAATAGTGTGAGTTATCTCATAAGAAATAGATGTAGTTCAATTAATTTTACTGCAATAAGGCAGCATAGTTTCTGGGCTTACATAGAATGCAACAGAACATGAATCTCAGCCTTCCTAATAACGTAATCCAGTTACAAAAAAATAATGCCTCTTTTAAAATAAAATGTATATATATATATATTAGCAGATGAACAATTGTTTCGAGTGCATGATTACCTTGGACTGACCTTGCCTTGTGAGGAGTTGTCAGAAACATTCGGCAATCTAAGTCACATGGCTTTTTCTGACTGATCATGGAAATCAGAATAAGGAATTATTTTATCCCTTGATGCTCAGTATTTGGTTCATTAATTTTTTTTGTCATGATGCGTTATCGATTTTTATAATTCTGTTAATAAACTGGACAAAGTGCGAGATATTTTGTGTGAAATCTTCTCCGTATCTTTCGGAATATTCTTAATTTGTGCCATGGGTTAATTAATACTGTTAATTATTTTGCAAATACAATGTTCCTTTATGACAGTGACTTAAATTGTTACATGCAATTTAAGATGTGTAAGAATTTTATTTTGGAAAGGAGGAATGAAGTGCAGCTAATTATTTCAGGGATTCCTATCAAACCCGAGCTCTGTGGTGAGAGGAGGGGGAGTGGAGAATAATGTTGTGATTAGCAAAGCATAAACGACAAGTTGTCAAATTTCAGAACGCTTTAATAGTGAGATGATAGATAAGGGATTGTTAACTTGGTTATGGACCTTCCTGGAGGTTTCATTTTGTAGTCTTTCACCTACAACCTGCCCACCCGTTTCCTGTCCAGTTTCCACAACTGAATCATTGCTGACCATCTAACCCTGAGTGGTTCTCATATCCCATCATCTCAGCAGTCCTCTTCATTGTATGCAGTTGACGATATATTTGAGGAGCATTTCCCAATCTTTTCGTTCCTCCGCAGAATACACCCGCATGATCCCCTTCCCCTAATCAACCTACATCCGCTGACCAATTGACTTCCCTTACACAGGTCGCTTTCCCCAGTGAAGGGACCTGTCAATTATATGTTGGATACGGTTGCCAATGGGAAATTGCTGTCTGATTCCTCAAATAAAATTGATGCAGACTCTTCATGCTGCACCACTTTAAAGCCTGCTGTAATTTCAAGTGCTTGGAGAAGTTCCTTTGAGGCAGAATAGCCTTAGGGTAGATTAATAGGAAGTGCATAAAATTATAGGGGCTTTTGTGATAGTAGATTGAATGAAACAAAAAAGGAACCAGAGGGAAAGTGAACAGTTTGTTTTGTTTGGTAGCAAATTGTTGGATGGAATGCACTGTCCGAAAGGATGGAGGAAGCAAATTCAACAGTAACTCCATTCTCGTTAATAAAAGTCTCCAAATTCAATTACCTCATGCAGACAAATTAAGATGGACATCGAGATCTCAAGAACTGAAACAAGTTGCAAAACGTGATGCAGTAATGCGCAAAGATACAGCATAGAAACAGGCCCATCAGCCCAGCTTGTCAGTGCTGACCAGGTTATAATACTGGGCTATGGATCTTCTATTTGATAGAAGTTGAGGGTTAACTGGTTTTGTTGGAGTAGCATCTTTGATTTGCCACTTCATCCTGTCATACACTGAATTTATAGGAGTCATCCAGCACAGAACAGGCCCTTTGCCCTAACCCGTCTATGCTAACCAAGATGCCCATCTGAGCTTGTCCCATTTGATCCATATACCTCTCAACCTTTCCTACCCATATACCTGGCCAAATGTCTTTTAAATCTTGTTATTGTACTTGCCTCAGCCATTTCCTCTTTGACTATTGTGCACTGACTGTACTGATTTCTCCTGAAGTGCATCAAACACCTGAAATGCTGTTGGAATTGTCCAGCAAAATAATTTGTTTCTTATGGCATGAAGGCTTTTGGGAATTGGGAGGTGTGTCATATACCACAGGTTATCTGGCCGCTGATCTGCCCTTGCAGCCATGGTCTTTATAAAATTGGTCCTTGTCAGTGATAACTCTATGATGCAGATAATAGGGGATAGAGTGATGGTGATTCTGTTGAGTGTGACGGTGAGGTGACTTTGACTTTTACTTGTTGAAGAAGGTTTGAGTGGCACAAATAGAGTGCTCCATTATTTAAGGCAGGGGTTGACAACCTTGTTCTGCATAGGGTCCAGGACGCATGTCTGTGAGCGGATGGCCGGGGCCACATCTATCACGTGTACACATGGATCCCGCCCCCATTCCCAGGCATCAAATCACGTGTTCACAGAAGGTAGACAAAAATGCTGAAGAAACTCAGCGGGTGAGGCAGCATCATGCAATCTTTGCATGTCTCACCCGCTGAGTTTCTACTGCATTTTTGCCTACCTTCGATTTTTCCAGCATCTGCAGTTCTTTCTTAAACATGTTCACAGAAGGTGCGCGGTCGTGCCGGCAGCTTTGCGCAGGATGCGGTACAACCAGAGCTCAGCGCTCGGCGCTCAGCCGCTGCTTGGGACGCTGCTGTTTGTGGCCCCCTGCCGCTGCTGCTCGGGGCCCCTGGCCACTGCTGCTCGGGGAGCCGCTGCTTGGGACGCTGCTGCTCGGGGCGCCGCTGCTTGGGACGCTGTTGTTTGTGGCCCCTGGCCGCTGCTGCTCGGGGCCCCTGGCCGCTGTTGCTCGGGGCGCTCGGCCCCTGCTGCTTGGGGCGCTCGGCCCCTGCTGCTCGGGGCGCCCGGCCACTGCTGCTCTGGGTGCCCGGCTACTGCTTCTCGGGGCGCCCGGCCGCTGCTTCTCGGGGTGCTCGGCCACTGCTGCTCGGGGCGCTGCTGCTCGGGGCGCCCGGCCGCTGCTGCTTGGGGCGCTGCTGCTCGGGGTGCTCGGCCACTGCTGCTCGGGGCGCCCGGCCACTGCTGCTCGGGGCGCCCGGCTACTGCTGCTCGGGGCGCCCGGCGAGCCGGATGATTACAGGGGGAAAAATCCGCCTGCAGGCCGGATGATTTTGGTTATGGGCCGCATTACGGTTGCCGACCCCTGATTTAAGGATTTGGAAATGGAGCTGAACATGCAATCATCAATGAGCATTCTCATTCCTGACTGCAGAGAATTAATGACATTCTTCTTCTTCTTGCGTATGGCGTGCACAGCCTCAAGTTGTAAGACAACTTGTCCTGTTTGATCTTCTGTTTGTGCACGCCAGGTTGATTGCATTCCTCGAAACAGGGTGGACCACGTGAAGGTTGCAATCTCCGACCCCATTATTGACATTAATACTCCACATCAAGGTGATTTATCCCCAACAACTAAACTTCATGGTGAGTGTAACCAGTTGGTGCAGAACTTTCCCCTTGATTCCCATTCGTGTGACCAGCTGAGACATATATTATGTCGTTGTCCCATGTTTTAATCAGTGTACGAGGGGATCTGATTTTTGTACAGTAATGTTCGGTCACATAAGGTGTATGTAGTTTCCAGCCTAATGAGAAGTTGTGTTCAGTGCAATGAGGACTATCTAATGAATCCCATGACAAAGCAAAGAACAAACGACACTGAGCTGAGCCAGACACCTTGTGTCACGTTTATTCTCACCCGTGTGCAGATAAGGACAATTGGTGTATTTGACCTTGGAGTTGTTATTGAGCTCTTGTGACTGGACCTTCTCGTGAGGCTGCTGAAGAGTCGCCAGTGGTGACAGGCTGTATGTAAAACCAACGTGGGCGTGAAGGTGCCACAGTGTGATAGGGAATGCCTCATGGAATAAGGAATCAATAATAATAAGGAAAATATTCACAGTACTGTATGTACAGTGTGTATGTACAGTATGCATGTTTGTGTGTGCATTTGCTTGTGCACTAAGCTGCTCCTTCTGCATTACATGAAGCATAATCAGGAACGCTGGAGTTTCAGATATTGATTGGTTAAGCGGAGGGCTGTATATGAAGTATCCACCATTTGTGCTTCCACTGATCCAGAACCAGCTGCCAAGATTTTGTCCTGAAATGTTAACTGTTTTTTTTCCCACAGATGTTGATAATAGCTGAGTTATTCCAACCTTTCTGTTTATGTTTTGATTCCTGCATCTGCAGTATATATTTTCCATCGGCTGTCATCTTGGTCACTATTATCCTTGGTTGCTCCATCCCCACTCTTCTCTGCAAAGTGTGCCTTTGATTTGGCCCTCATCTACCAAGGGTGGTGAGCGACAGAAGCCGTAGATGGAGTTTGTGATGAATGTGAAAGGGAAGGGAAGCTTCTTCAGTTGCACATGAGAGTGGTTCCAGACAAAAGCTTGCAAATTCAATTGTAAGGTATCCTGATTTTTAACACTTAATTCCCAATTACATCAATTTTCCAGGCTCCTTCCTGTCATACATGATCAAATACTTCCTTGATGGTCAATTTGAGCTAACCTCTGGAAAGCAGTTCTTTTCCACATGGTCCTGATGAAAGTCAACGACCACCACTGTTGATAAGTGAGTGATGCTGATTGCTATGTATTAGTATTACGGCAAGACAGTTTCACTTGGGCCCTTGAAATGTTACAGTCTGCAGATCTAGGACATCTACCCCATACCTAGGTAAATGTTATGTATTATAGATGTTTCTCTTCTGTTGGGGACCTTCAGGATCACACAGCAATGTCTTGCTGAGAACCAATAGCTCTGGGCAACTCCTGAGCTTCTGACAATGCATCGTTTTAGTGTTTTTAATGTTTTTTTAATTTTAATTTTAATTTTAATTTTTTTATTGTTTTTACTCTCTTTTAATGTTTTTATTGTCGTGTAATAATTTTTTGTCCATGACTAGTCATGTACAGCACTTTGTTGCAACAGTGGTTGTTTTTAAAGTGCTCTATAAATAAAGTTATTATTATTATTATTATACCTTAGTTATCTCCCTGCAGGCAATTAATAAAACACTAGGAACATTATTAAATATCAGCACTGGTGAGCAACATCATCTCAGACGATTAATGGAAAGATAATTAGCTGCAATGGATTAGTAGCTGGGTATTTGGATTTGAACCAGGGAAAGGTTGAATTTCTCTGGAAATTATGTTTATGTAATTGGGTAGATGACACCGAATGCCAAACGAACAATAGATTGTGTGAGCTTTGATGAGATCAGTGAAGGTGAAGTGTTCTCATTACAGTAAACCCTTGTTATATAATGTAGCAATGTTACAAAATTTTGAGATTTAAAAAATCAAGTCTGCAATTTATCCCATCAGATAAAGCATAAAAAGAAGTTTAATTTGACACCTAATTCACTTTAATATCTCAAGTATTTAAAAAGTTATGGCCATTTTCATACTCGGAAATTAGCATCTTGTTCCCTATTGATTTTCTATGGACATAACAAAAAAGCTGTGATCGTGTGCAGTCAAAAGCCCATAACTTTCTTAAAAATTAAGAGAACTGAATGAAATTTTCAGTTATCGTAGATTGAACCATTCTGAAACAAATATAAAATAATCTTACTTGGATGACCTGAAATTAAAGCATATAATTAGTTAGTTACCCAAGTGTAGCTAATTTCAAACTTCAATTACTAGATCTAAACATCTATCCATTTCTTAATAAATGATTAACATTTTTAAATAGCCTAAATGTCCAAATAATATTCATAAATAATTCACAATAAAACATGATTTTTAAATCTCATTTACATTAATTTATAGACCAAATGGAAGGAATTTAGTGTTCAATTGCTGTAAATTAAAGTCCATTTTAAATCAGCTTTCTAATGGGATCCTGTGAACGCGCTGGTTTAGAACGTTCACATTGCGCTAGATTTGTGCCCTCAAATGCCCAGAAAAATACTGCGGGATATAATGGGCCCAAAATGAGCTACTCGCAATATTAAACTTTGTATAAAGGGATCTTAAGAAGCCCTTTTTAATGTAAAAATATGCAGCATACCTTCAGTTGTTTGCTTTATGAGACCCTGACAGCTGCCGTTGTTCGCGGGTTTAGAGATTGATTTTTAAACTACTATAACTATTATACGAGGCCTTTAAAACTAATAATAGCTTTTGCGACGGGGTCTTCCAGCGATTTTTCGTTAATAATTAACTAGGCTGAACATCTTCGATTTGAACAGCCTAGAGAAAATCGCGTTTTAAACCCGCCCCCCTCTAAACGGCGCCAAAATCGCGCACACCCGCAGCGACAGATTTTCAGCGACGCTTCAGGTACGCTTTGCAACATACCTATATAATGGACCACTTTTTAATGGATTTTGTAAGCAATATTACAAAATTTTGAGATTTAAAAAATCAAGCCTGCAATTTATCCCATCAGATAAAGCACAAAAATAAGTTTAATTTGACACCTAATTCACTTTCACATCTTCAGTATTAAAAAAGTTATGACCATTTTCATACTCGGAAATTAGCATCTTGTTCCCTATTGATTTTCCATTGACTTAACACAAAAGCTGTGATCGAGGACAGTGAAATGGCCATAACTTTATTAAAAATTAAGAGAACTGAAAGAAATGTTCAGTTATTATAGATTAAAGCATTCTGAAACAAATATTAAACAATCTTACTTGGATGACCTGAAATTAAAGCATATAATTAGTTAGTTACCCAATTGTAGATAATTCCAAACTTCAATTACTAGATCTAAACATCTATCCATTTCTTAAGAAAAGATTAACATTTTTAAATAGCCTAAGTGTCCAAATAACATTCACAAAGAATTCACAATAAAACATGATTTTTAAATCTCATTTACATTAATTTATAGGCCAAATGGAAGGAATTTAGTGTTCAATTGCTGTAAATTAATGGCCATTTAAATCAGCTTTCGAGTGGGATCCTGTGGAACTCTGTGGAACGCGTTGGTTTGGAACGTTCCCATTGCGGTGGATTTGTACCCCATATGCCCAGAAAAATATTGCGGGATTGAATGGCCCCCCAAATTAGCTACTCGCAACATAACATTTTGTATAAAGGGATCTTAAGAAGCGCTTTTTAATGTAAAAATAAACAACCTACCTTCCGTTGTCCCCTGCATGAGATCCGTCCCATTGTCGGTGGTCGCGGGTTTAGAGAATGAATTTTAACCTACTATAACAATTAAATTAATCAATTAAGTTTAAAAATAGCTGCAGCGAACGAACCTCGCAGCAATTTTTCGTCAGCAACTAAGTAGGCTGAACAACTTCGATTTGAATAGCCGAGAGAAAATCGCGGTTTAAACCCGCCCCCTCTCAAAGGCGCCAAAATCGCGCACACGTGCAGCGACAGATCTGCAGCGCCGCTGAAGGTAGGTTTTGCAACATACCTAGATTTTGGTTATAACGGGCAGACGGACCTACCGACCTTGGGCTGCTGATGCCGCCCGCCTCCCAGCTGCTTCCGGGCCAGGCTGTTGACTCTACCGCTGGCCTCTTCCAGGCCAGACTTGGCTGCCGATGCCTTCCCTGGCCCATACCCTGACTGTAAGGCCGGACCTACTACCGACAACCACGGCCCACACAGCTTCCTTGGCCTCTTCCAACCAGTGTCTGTTGCTGCCACCGTAACCACCAGCGGTGACTCTTACTTGCACTCTGGCCCCCTGCGGGTCGTGATAAAATGTCTCCGCTGATCCTCTCATCTTCTTTAGCTGCCAGCAGGCCAGAGCTGCCAACTCACCACGATTCCAGGCCCAGTTCCAGACTTAGAGTCGGAACAAGGGTCTTCGACCCGAAATGCCACCAACGTGTTCTCCAGGGATGCTGCCTGACCTGCTGTGTTACTCTAGCACTTTATGGCCTTTTGTGTATTAGCCAGCATCTGCAGTTCTTTGTTTCTACCACTAATACAATGATACCCTATTACTCCGTAATCCCTTACATGGTTATAGCGGACAGTCGGCAATAATGGACACAATTCCCTCAACTATGGTCTGTTATAACGAGGGTTTACTGTATTTAACATTGTTTCTGGAGCAACAATAACATTGACCCAACATAAACTCTACATAGCCCTGAGCCTTATTCACTTAGCACTCATAGGTGGAGTCACAGAATAACCACATGAACACCCATCGATTTTGGAACGGTTTGCATGCTACAACGAGTTATAACGCAAAGCAGGACAGTATCACTGCCAACAATGCATCCCTCCGTGATAAGCTCAATACATTTGATCACTTTGAACAGAAGCTCAGTTAAAAACCACCACCTGCCCCAACAGCCTTGGTGCCAGGCACTGCCTACCCTGACTAAAATTATTAAATATAAATAGTAAAGGCATGGGAGAATTATGCCTATCTAAGAGATCGATCTCTTAGGCAGGCATAATTCTCCGTGCCTTTCAACCACAGCACTTGCAACCCTTGAAGGTCTGTGAAGCGCACGTGCCGTCAGCGCTGCTTCAAGCTGTCAATTTCAAGGGGAGCTGAAGGCAGCTGAAATTCTGCCTTTGCAGTACTGTGCATGTGCAGCAGCCTTCTGCACATGCGCAGTGCAAGTTTCTTGGCGTTTTTTTTAATATCGATTGTCATTATCTTAGGAAGCAAAGAGAGAAGAATGGAGTTCGCGTACCAATAACGTGATAAGTACATTTCTTGGTGCTTTATGTTTTTAAATACCGTATTTCCCGGGGTGGGTGGGGAGAGCTCCTTTCACAGTGTTTGGGGAGTCTGGCCCGGGGTAGCGTTGCGGGGAGGGCAGGAGCGTTGTGAAGGAGGGGATCGGGGCCAGTAACCCACTTGTGACGCTCCGGGCACGCAGCCACCACATTGTGGCCGGGGAGTGAATTAGCTCGGGTGGCTGCCGCAGCGCTCCGGGCACGGTCAGATGAACTGGCCGCCACATCCGAGGAAGGAAGCAGCTCAGGTGACTGCGAGCAGCCGCCGGGACCCGACAGCAGAACCGGCTGCCACTTCAGCCCCTTCTGCTGGTCCCCGCTCACCTCTGGCAGTGTTCTCCGTCTGAACATCTCTCACCTGCCGCTCGCCGGCCGGCATCCCACAAATCCTTAAATTCCAAAAGGGCTCAAGGGTCCAATTGAGGTTACTCGGCTGTGGGAATTTAAGGATTTGTGGGACACGGCTGGCATGGAAACATAGAAACATAGAAAATAGGTGCAGGAGTAGGCCATTCGGCCCTTCGAGCCTGCACCGCCATTCAATATGATCATGGCTGATCATCCAACTCAGTATCCTGTACCTGCCTTCTCTCCATACCCCATGATCCCTTTAGCCACAAGGGCCACATCTAACTCCCTCTTAAATATAGCCAATAACCATATAACCATATAACAATTACAGCACGGACACAGCCCATCTCGGCCCTTCTAGTCCGTGCCGAACACGTATTCTCCCCTAGTCCCATCTACCTGCGCTCAGACCATAACCCTCCATTCCTTTCCCGTCCATATAACTATCCAATTTATTTTTAAATGATAAAATCGAACCTGCTTCCACCACCTTCACTGGAAGCTCATTCCACACAGCTACCACTCTCTGAGTAAAGAAGTTCCCCCTCATGTTACCCCTAAACTTCTGTCCCTTAATTCTCAAGTCATGTCCTCTTGTTTGAATCTTCCCTACTCTCAGTGGGAAAAGCTTATCCACGTCAACTCTGTCTTTCCCTCTCATCATTTTAAAGACCTCTATCAAGTCCCCCCTTAACCTTCTGCGCTCCAAAGAATAAAGACCTAACTTGTTCAACCTTTCTCTGTAACTTAGTTGCTGAAACCCAGGCAACATTCTAGTAAATCTCCTCTGTACTCTCTCTATTTTGTTGACATCCTTCCTATAATTAGGCAACCAAAATTGTACACCATACTCCAGAATTGGCCTCACCAATGCCTTGTACAATTTTAATATTACATCCCAACTTCTATATTCAATGCTCTGATTTATAAAGGCCAGCACACCAAAAGCTTTCTTTACCACCCTATCTACATGAGATTCCACCTTCAGGGAACTGTGCACAGTTAATCCCAGATCCCTCTGTTCAACTGCATTCTTCGATTCCCTACCATTTACCATGTACGTCCTATTTTGATTTGTCCTGCGAAGATGTAGCAACTCACACTTATCAGCATTAAACTCCATCTGCCATCTTTCAGCCCACTCTTCCAACTGGCATAAATCTCTCTGTAGACTTTGAAAATCTACTTCATTATCCTTATCTACTTCAAATCTACTTCATTATCACTATCTTAGTATCATCTGCATATTTACTAATCCAATTTACCACACCATCATCCAGATCATTGATGTAGATGACAAACAACAGTGGACCCAACACAGATCCATGTGGCACCCCACTAGTCACTGGCCTCCAACCTGACAAACAGCCATCCACCATTACTCTCTGGCATCTCCCATTCAGCCACTGTTGAATCTATCTTGCTACTCCACCATTAATACCCAACAATTGAACCTTCTTAACCAACCTTCCACGAGGAATCTTGTCAAAGGCCTTACTGAAGTCCATATATACAACATCCACTGCTTTACCCTCATCAATTTCCCGAGTAACCTCTTCAAAAAATTCAAGAAGATTAGTCAAACATGACCATCCAGGCACAAATCCATGCTGACTGTTCCTAATCAGACCCTGTTTATCCAGATGCTTATATATATTATCTCTAAGTATCCTTTCCATTAATTTGCCCACCACTGACATCAAACTAACAGGTCTATAATTGCTAGGTTTACTCTTAGACCCCTTTTTAAACAATGGAACAACATGCGCAGTACGCCAATCCTCCGGCACTATTCCCGTTTCTAATGACATTTGAAATATTTCTGTCATAGCCCCTGCTATTTCTACACCAACTTCCCTCAATGTCCTAGGGAATATCCTGTCCGGACCTGGAGACTTATCCACTTTTATATTTCTCAAAAGTGTCAGTACTTTCTCTTCTTTGATCCTCATAGTTTCCATAGCTACTCTACTTGTTTCCCTTACCTCACATAATTCAATATCCTTCTCCTTGGTGAATACCGAAGAAAATAAATTGTTCAATATCTCCCCCATCTCTTTTGGCTCTGCAGATAGCTGTCCACTCTGACTCTCTAATGGACCAATTTTATCCCTCATTATCCTTTTGCTTTTGATATAGCTGTAGAAACCCTTTGGATTTACTTTCACCTTACTTGCCAAAGCAACCTCATATCTTTTAGCTTTTCTAATTTCTTTCTTAAGATTCTTTTAAACTCTTTATACTCCTCAAGCACCTCATTTACTCCATGCTGCCTATAATTATTGTAGATCTCTCTCTTTTTCCGAACCAAGTGTCCAATTTCCCTTGAAAACCATGGCTCTTTCCAATTTTTACTATTTCCTTTCAACCGAACAGGGACATAAAGATTCTGTACTCTTAAAATTTCACCTTTAAATGTCTTCCATTTCTCTTCCACATCTTTCCCATAAAACAAACTGTCCCAATTTACTTCTTTTAAATCCTTTCGCATCTCCTCAAAGTTAGCCTTTCTCCAATCAAAAATCTCAACCCTAGGTCCAGTTCTGACCCTCTCCATAATTATATTGAAACTAATGGTATTGTGATCACTGGTCCCGAACTGTTCCCCAACGCATACCTCTGCCACCTGACCCGTCTCATTTCCTAACAGGAGGTCCAGCACCCACCCCTTCTCTAGTAGGTACCTCTATGTATTGCTGCAAAAAACTATCCTGCACACATTTTACAAACTCCAACCCATCCAGCCCATTTACAGAATGTGTTTCCCAGTCTATGTGTGGAACATTGAAATCTCCCACAATCACTACCTTGTGCTTACTACTAATATCTGCAATCTCCTTACATATTTGCTCTTCCAATTCTCGCTCCCCATTTGGCGGTCTATAATACACCCCTATAAGTGTTGCTACCCCTTTCCCATTTCTCAGTTCCACCCAAATAGCCCCCCTAGACGAGCCCTCTAATCTATCCTGCCAAAGCACTGCTGTAATATCATCCCTGATAAGCAATGCAACACCTCCACCTCTTGCCCCTCCAATTCTATCACACCTGAAGCAACAAAATTCTGGAATATTTAGTTTCCAATCACAGCCCTCCTGCAACCATGTTTCACTGATCGCCACAACATCATACTTCCAGGCGTCAATCCAGGCTCTAAGTTCATCCACCTTTCTTACAATGCTCCTAGCATTAAAATATACACATTTAAGAAACCCACCCTCTCTTATTCTCTGTTTATTGTCTTTTTCTTCTCTCTCCCCTACATTTTGGGTCAGAGTGCTACCATTCTCTGCCTCCTGCCTCACACACTGACTGCTAGCTTTCCCAATTTGAGTCCCTCCCCCCAACCATACTAGTTTAAAGTCTCCCCAGTAGCCTTTGCAAATCTCCTCGCCAGGATATTGGTCCTCCTCGAGTTCAAGTGCAACCCGTCCTTTCTGTACAGGTCGCACCTTCCCAAAAGAGGTCCCAATGATCCAGAAACTTGAATCCATACCCACTGCACCAGTCCCTCATCCATGCATTTATCCTCCACCTCGCTCCATTCCTACTCTCACTGTCGCGTGGCATAGGCAGTAATCCTGAGATTGTTACCTTTGCAGTCCTTCTCCTTAACTCTCTACCTAACTCCCTAAATTCTTCTTTCAGGACCTCTTCTCTTTTTTTACCTATGTCGTTGGTACCTATATGTACCACAACCTCAGTCTCCTCTCCCTCCCATTTCAGGATTTCTTGGACACGTTCAGACACATCCCTGACCCTGGCACCAGGGAGGCAAACTACCATCCGGGTCTCTTGTCTGCGTCCACAGAATCGCCTGTCCGACCCCCTGACTATAGAGTCCCCTATTACAATTGCCCTCCTCTTCTTTTCCTTACCCTTCTGAGCAACAGGACCGGTCTTTGTGCCAGAGGCCCGGCCGCTGTCGCTGCCCCCAGGTAGGCTGTCTCCCCCACCCTTACTCAAACATGAGTACTTATTTTCAAGGTGTACAGCCACCGGGGTACTCACCAGTCCCTGCCTCTGCCCATTGCCCTTCCTAACTGTGACCCAGTTTTCTGTTTCCCATGGCCTTGGAGTGACCACCTCCCTGTAACTCCTTTCTATGACCTCCTCGCTCTCCCTGAGCAGACAGAGGTCATCGAGTTGCTGCTCCAGGTTCCTAACACGGTCCCTTAGGAGCCCCATCTCGACGCACCTGGTGCAGATGTGGACGTCTGGAGGGCACTCAGACTCCATGACCTCCCACATCTGACATCCAGAACAGTAAACTGCCCTGGCCCTCATTCTCCCCCTTTATCCGAATACAATAAAGCCTTACCCGGGATACAAACCAATCAGCTGCTTCCTCTGGTCCTCTTCCACCAATCAGAGGCTTCCACCAGACTCCTTCTCTGGAAGTGAGATGGAACGTTGCAGATTTGGGTAACTCACAGCTCCAGGTAACTCCTCCTCGCTCCAATGGCTCCCCGGGCTTCTGTAGAAGCAATCCCCGCGCTGTTTTTATACTCACAGCTCCAGGTAACTCCTCCTCGCACCAACGGCTCCCTGGGCCTCTGTAGAAGCAAGCCCCGCGTTGTTTTTATACTCACAGCTCCAGGTAACTCCTCCTCGCACCAACGGCTCCCCGGGCCTCTGTAGAAGCAAGCCCCGCGCTGTTTTTATACTCACAGCTCCAGGTAACTCCTCCTCGCACCAACGGCTCCCCGGGCCTCTGTAGAAGCAAGCCCCGCGCTGTTTTTATACTCACAGCTCCAGGTAACTCCTCCTCGCACCAACGGCTCCCCGGGCCTCTGTTGAAGCAAGCCCCGCGCTGTTTTTATACTCACAGCTCCAGGTAACTCCTCCTCGCACCAACGGCTCCCCGGGCCAACGTTTTTTTTATCCGCACATTCTATGTAGTTGTAAAACTATAAACTACACTCTGCCTTTTTTCTCTATGGCACTACCTATTGTACTTGCATATAGTGTGATTGTACCCTGGTATGGTATGATCTGCTTGGCAACTGAAATATAGTTTTTCACTGTATTTCGGTACTTGTGACAATAAAGAACCAAAACTAATACCAGCTGATAGGAAACAAATATTGAATACTCCCGTCAAAGTGAGTCAATTTAGGTTTGAATTTAAATTTATAATTCCATTCCTGCGGACCATTGGCGGCATGGCGGCATGGCGGCACAGCGGTAGAGTTGCTGCCTTACAGTGCATCAGACCCGGGTTCGATCCTGACTACGGGTGCTGTCTCTATGGAGTCTGTAGGTTCTCCCCGTGACTTGCGCGGATTTTCTCCAGGAGCTGCAGTTTCCTCCCACACTCCAAAGACGTACAGGTTTGTAGGCTATTGGCTTGGTAAGATTGTACATTGTCCCTAGTGTGCGTAGAATAGTGTTAGTGTGCGGGGATCACTGGTCGGCGCGGATTCGGTGGGCCAAAGGACCTTTTTCTGCACTGTACCTCTAATTAAAAAAATTACAAATATCATTGTGCAATTTTATAGAGGACTATTAACCGACAAACCTACATTTATTTAGGATGTAGGAGGAAACCGGAACATTTAAAGGAAACTAAACCAAGTGCAGACCCGTTGGGTCTGCTCCCCCAACGCACCTGTTCCCTACCCGTAGCCCCCAAGGGAGGCGTGGTCCTCCAACTCAACCCATTGCCGAACGTAAGATTCCAGCATTCCTCAGCCTCCCCCAGCACTGGACTTGAAAAAAAAATCCCAATTGCACTTCCCCAATTGCAATACCAATTGACTCTCCCCCTCCTATCCTGCCAGGAGCTATGATGGCAACATTGTTGCAAATGTAGCACTGTGGAACTACATTATCAGTTCAATATTGTAAGGTATTTGAGCTCATATTTCTAACATAACCCAGAACCCAAATCCGCAACATGAAATCTGGAGCCCAGAACCCATCTTTGGAATCAGAAACACACAACCTGCAGCTTGATTGTAATCATTATAGTCTTTTCATTGACTAGATAGCAAACAACAAAAGGCTCTCGCTGTACCTTGATACACATAACAATAATAAACTTATCTAAACCTCAGGACATTGTAACACAGAACCCACCTCTGCAAACTGGAGCCCAGCAGCTGCCCCTGGAATCCAGAACCCAGAGACCACCTTTGATATCCGAATCCTGCCAACCAACGCGCATATCTGGAATGTGGATCCTGAATGCATCCCTCAAACCAGGAACCCATCTCTGAATCCAGTAGTTGTAGAACCCTGAGTTCACAAATATTTCTGGCACCCAGGATCCACAGACCATTTTTAGCAGTCTGAATATCCTGACTGAATCTTTGAACCAGTACCTCAGCACCTTATTTCACTCATCATGCACTCATGACTCTGCAACCAAGTCTGAACTGTTGGTGACTTCTCAGGACACCTTATGGATTTTTTGCTCTTCTAAGTGTTATTTCTGTTGTATGGTTTAGGAATGTAGAAAAGCATGAAAGATCATCATTAAATTCCCTGTTCAGGAATTGATTTGGGGAAAAACATGTTACAATTTAAAAGACACTTAGATAGGTACATGGATAAGAAAGGTCTGGAGCGATATGGACCAAGCGCAGGCAAGTGGAACCAACTCGGTTGGGCTACTTGGTCAATACGGATGGGTAGGGCTGAAGGGCCTGATTCTGTGCTACATAGCTCCATGACTATGACTTTAATTTGTTTCCTGCCAGCCACTGCAATTAATCTCATGGCTGATTGGCAATGCTACCTGATCCGAACGTTACTTTTTCTTTCATTAATCTTACCTGCTATGACTTTGATACTATCACAAATATGTGTAAGAGACGGTTTGTCTTTGTCTTCCATGTCCTGCAAGTCACATAACTTATTAATAATTCAGGTCTCTTTGGATTGTGTTTCACATACTTCAACATGCTTAATTCCTATTGTGACAGCAAACATACCACAACATTTCAATATGTTTTTGAATTTTTGTATTTTTCTTCAGCTTACTCACATCTATCCCTTTTATCAGTGTACGTGTACCCAGTGTAATGCAATGTTAATGTTTCAAAGGGGTCTCCTTTTGATTTCCCCCAGAATTGTCTTTACCACTCTGCAGCAAAGTCAGCAGGCTGGATTGTACATTGTGCAATTGTGTAATAGGGAAGATATCAAATCAGTAGCCTATGATTTGTTGAAGATTTTTAAATTTCTATGAATAGGAAATGGGCGATTAATAAAGGATGCAAGTAATCTTATATTCCCGTCAAAATCCATCATAATGAATAAACATTCCATTCATAATCATTTTAACATTTCATTTAGAAAACTATGTGGAACATGTACAGTATAGCAAGAAATTGTTTTTTTGTAGATTTTATCAGTTTATGTGACTGAAGATCGATTTAGCATGGAGTAAATTACATTTATAATCAATTTTGGGTCAAATCATGGCAGTTTCAAAATTGCTTCAGATGTTCAGATCAGGAATCATGCTAATACATCTGACACGCTCCCAGCATCAACATCCCGGGTTCAGAAAGCAAATGTTGTTTGGCAGTCACAAAGACAATCTAGATACCATTGCACTCTCTAATGAAGTGCATCTTAATGACCTCTTTGATGATAATGGGAGACTTTAAATGATATTTCCAAAACTGGATACTACCCAAACACACACACCACCTCAAAATAAAAATTACCACTATTTTAATTCTTAAGCTATTTAATGATTTACTGTGAACTATTTACCGTGAAATATTTCCTGTGCCTCAGGGTTTGGTGCTGGGCCCGTTACTGTTTGTCATCTACAATGATTTGGATGAGAACATACAGGGTAAGATTAGCAAGTTTGCTGATGATACAAAAGTGGGTGGTTTTGCAGATAGTGAAGATGGTTGTGAAAGATTGCAGCAGGATCTTGATCGATTGTCCAGGTGGGCTGAGGAATGATTGATGGAATTTAATACAAAGAAATGTGAGATGTTGCATTTTGGGATGTCTAACCTACAGGACCTACACATTGAATGGTAGGCCTCTGGAGATTGTTGTAGAGAGAGGGATCTAGGAGTGCAGGTGCATGGTTCCTAGAAGGTCGAGTCACAGTAGATAAGGTGGTCAAAAAGGCTTTTGGCACATTGGCCGTCATCAGTCAGAGTATTGAGTATAGAAGTTGGGAGGCCATGTTGCAGTTATATTAGACATTGGTGAGACCGCATTTAGAATATTGTGCTCAGTTCTGGGCACCATGTTATAGGAAAGATATTGTCAAGCTTGAAAGGGTTCAGAGAATATTTACGAGGATGTTGCCAGGACTAGAGGGTCTGAGCTATAGGGAGAGGTTGAGTAGGCTGGGTCTCTATTCCTTGGAGCGCAGGAGGATGAGGGGTGATCTTATAGAGTTGTATAAAATCGTGAGAGAAATAAATTGGGTAGATGCACAGAATCTCTTGCCCATAATAGGGGAATCGAGGACCAGAGGCCATAGATTTAAGGTGAAGAGGAAAGGATTAAATAGGAATCTGAGGGGTAACGTTTTCACACAAAGGGTGGTGGGTGTATGGAACAAGCTCACAGAGGAGGTAATTGAGATTGGGATAGGACAAGTTTGGAAGGATATGGACCAAATGCAGGCAGCTGGGACCTGTTGGTCAGTATGGGCAAGTTGGGCCGAAGGGCCTGTTTCCACATTGTATCACTTTATGACTCGAATTAATGATACTTCAGTTGACTTGCCTCTGGCTGTACATTGTGAGTGTGAGTTTTGGCTAAGGTGTTACTTGTAATTGAGGGGGCAATGGAGATCATAAGTTCATAAGGTGGCGCAGCGGTAGAATTGCTGCCTTACAGCGCTTACAGCTGGGGTTCGATCCCGACTACGGGTGCTGTCTGTACGGAGTGTGTCTGTTCTCCCCGTGGCCGCGTGGGTTTTCTCCAAGATCTTCGGTTTCCTCCCACACTCCAAAGACTTACAAGTGTGTAGGTTAATTGGGTTGGTACAACTGTAAATTGTCCCTAGTATGTGTATGATAGTGTTAATGTGCGGGGATTGCAGGTTGGTGAGGACTAAGTGGGCCGAAGGGCCTGTTTCCGCACTGTTTCTCTGAACTAAACTGAAACCAAATAAGTGATATGAGCAGAATGAGGCCATTCAACCCATCAAGTCTACTCCACCATTCAATCATGGCTAATCTGTATCTCCCTCCGAACCCCATTCTCCGGCCTTATTCCTATAACCGCTAACACTCATACTAATCAAGAATCTATCTATCTCTGCCTTAAAAATATCCATTGACTGGGCCTAAAGAAATTCCTCCTCATCTCCTTCCTAAAATAACTTACGAAAGGAATTCTGAGGCTATGACCTCCAGTCCCAGACTCTCCCATGAGAGGAAATATCCTCTCCACATCCACTCTATCCAAGCCTTTCACTATTTGAGATCAGGGGAGGATGTGGAGATATGCACACTTGGAAGGGCACTTCCCCAGAGAGATTTCAATGAGACAAGGTTCTACACTGACCTCTCCAAAGAGCAATGTAATCAAAGACTCAGTTGATGAAGGCACTATTCTCTGGGACAATCTCCACCCACGCACATAGGCACAGATTGTTGTCACTGTGTAGGTTAATGTCATCATCACTCTCAACTTCTGTGGATCACAGTCATTCCAAACGGCTGCAGCTAAACTCTGCTGTCTACCACACTGACATTCACCACAACCAAAATTAATATGCCACTGTTTGCCCAGCTTTGCAGCTTGAAAGGGGTAGAAGAGAGTAAACTTAATCAGTTATTGTGTAGAGGAATGTCAAAGAAGACAATACACCAACATTCAACATTTCCCAATATTCCCAAAATTAAACCGCAGATAAACTGTGAAGGGCTAACATTCTAAGCCAATGAAATTGTCTGAACGAGCTGCTGGATGAGATAGTTGAGGCAGGTACTATCATAACGTTTAAGCGACATTTGGACATGTACATGGATAGAATAGGTTTGGAAGGATATGAACCAAGCATAGGCAGGTGGGACTAATGTGGATGGTCGACATGAGCTAGATGGGCCAAAGGGTCTGTTTCCATTCTCAATGACTGTAGCAGGTGAGTGCGACTAAGCGTGCAGCAGTGGCACCAATGTGACATGTGTATTGACACTGGAAGATCATATGGGGCCAATATGGGAAGCAATACAGTTGTTACATGTGTTATGAACCATACTGTTGTAAGAACTAATTACACAATATATTATAGAAAACTCATTTATAAATTTACTGTCCTTTCAATACCCTTGTACAATTCCCAGGTGACCACGAGGTTTCAGTCATAGAGTGATACAGCATGGAAACAAGCCCATCGGCCCTACTTGCCCACACCAACCAACATGTCCCACCTACACTAGTCCCACTTGCCTGCGTTTGGCCCATATCCTTCGAAACCTGTTCTTCCCATGTGCCTATCTAATTGCTTCTTAAATGTTGCATTAGTCCCTGCCTCAACCACCTCCTCCAGCAGCTCATTTCATAAACCCATCACCCTTTGTGTGAAAAAGTTACTCCTCGGATTCCTATAAAATCTTTCCCCCTTCACCTTGAACCGATTTTCCTCTGGATCTTGATTCCCTACCCTGGGCAACAGACTCCGTGCATCCACCCAATCAATTCCTCTCATGATTTTATACACCTCTATAAGGTCACCACTCATCCTCCTACACTCTGGGTCCCAGCCTGCTAAACCACTCCTTATAGCTCAGACCCTCGAGTCCAGGCAAATTCCTTGTAAATCTTCTCTATACCCTTTCCTACTCAACAACATCTTCGCCATAACATGGTGCCCAGAACTGAACACAATACTCCAAATGCGGCCTCACCAACATCTTATATAACTGCAACATGATCTCCTAACTTTTATACACAATGCTCTGACTGATGAAGGCTAATGTGCCAAAAGCCTTTTTGACTACCCCATCTACCTGTGACGCCACCTTCAAGGAAATATGTACCTGCACTCCTAGATCCCCCTGAAGATCGGTCTCAGTCACTGTACTCCTAGTCTTTTTTGGGTGTTCATAGAGACTGCAGATCAGTCACTGTATTCGTAGTCCATGTCGGGTGTTCGTGGAGACTGTTCCTGGAGCAGGTCTGGGCGGGCGGCATGGGGTCTGGAAGCAGGGGCTTGATCTGCAGCTTGGTTACCTCGTGGTTATTCAAACCGATTTTGAACTTAATGGTAGTTCCCTCCCTGCGTCTGCTGACCAGCACTGATGGGCTGCATCTTTTCTCTATGAGTCTGGTGAGATGAGTGTTATGGACAACCATGTAGACTGTGGGCCGAGCATCGAAAATGTGTCTAGAATTTAACTTCCCTGACCCATGTCTGGGAACTGGGGGAAGGCTTATGCCCCTGTCCCACTTAGGAAACCTGAACGGAGCCCCACCCATGGTTTCCGTGCGGTTCCCGGTGGTTTTTGTCAGTCTTCCTAATGGTCGAAAGTGGTTTCCGCTTCTTCTATGTTCCGGCGATTATTTCAAAAAATTCAAAACCGGTCATGATTAAAAATAGGTTGCCGTTTTAAAAATCGGTAATTTTTTAGTCGAAGCCAGTTGCGATGTTAGTTGAAGTTGGTTGCCCGAGGTTGCAGGTGGTTGCCGGAGGTTGCAGGTAGTAGAAGGTAAGATCTTCCACTACCTGCAACCTCTGGCAACCACCCGCAACTAGCATCGCGATGTTGGGGGAGTCTAGAACCAGGGGCCACAGTTTAAGAATAAGGGGTAAGCCATTTAGAACGGAGATGAGGAAACACTTTTTCTCACAGAGAGTTGTGAGTCTGTGGAATTCGCTGCCTCTGAGGGCGGTGGAGGCAGGTTCTCTGGATGCTTTCAAGAGAGAGCTAGATAGGGCTCTTAAAGATAGCGGAGTCTGGGGATATGGGGAAAAGGCACGAACGGGGTACTGATTGGGGATGATCAGCCACGATCACATTGAATGGCGGTGCTGGCTCAAAGGGCCGAATGGCCTGCTCCTGCACCTATTGTCTATTGTCTATATCTCTTTGTTTCTGCTGAAAAGGCATAAGCTCACAATATTTTAACCTCGTCTTTGCTGAGTGTTGGAGCGCCACTCCATATACACACCATCACTAGAGAATTAGTGCATTCAGGTAGGAGAAATCAGTGACGGTGCATGGATACACTAGCCTAGTCATTTCTTCCAATCTGTTCTGGCGACATTGTACTTTCTTGGATTGTTTGCTTCCTTTAGATTCAGATTCAGATTCAACTTTAATTGTCATTGTCAGTGTACAGTACAGAGACAACGAAATGCAGTTAGCATCTCCCTGGAAGAGCGACATAGAATATTTCAATAAATAAAGCTATTTACATGTATACAGACATAGTGTTTTTCCTGTGGGAGGAGTGTCCGGGGGGGGGGAGGGGGGGGGGGGTGATTGGCAGTCACCGAGGTACATTGTTGAGTAGTGTGACAGCCGCAGGGAAGAAGCTGTTCCTGGACATGCTGGTCCGGCAACGGAGAAACCTGTAGCGCCTCCCGGATGGTAGGAGGGTAAACAGTCCATGGTTGGGGTGAGAGCAGTCCTTGGCGATGCTGAGCGCCCTCCGCAGGCAACGCTTGCTTTGGACAGACTCAATGGAGGGGAGCGAGGAACCGCAGGGCTCGAAATTAACGGTTGCCCGGGTGCCAATGACCACTCAAAGTGCCGCCGGGCAACCTAAACGGCGAGTTATTTTGCCCGGCTTGGCAACTTGGTTTATACCGAAGTTTGACACAAAAAACTGGAGTAACTCCGCGGGTCCGGCAGCATCTCTGGAGAAAAGGAACGTGACGTTTTGTGTCGGCGACGGTTGTGGGAAAGATGCTAAGTGTGGCGTGACGGAGGGTCGGTGCGAATGACGGGCCCCGCACAGCAGCAGCAGCGGCTCCATCTCCTCCTCCTCCCGCACCCCGCCCTGCCCGGCCTGTTAGCGGCAGCTGCTGCCACTCCGCCAACGGCGCTTTCAAAACAGACCCTTGGAGGAGGGAGGTGTCGGTCAGAGGCGGAAGTAGAGTAGGGGTGGGGGGTGATTGGAGGAGGGAGACGAGCCAAAACACTCTCGGCAGCCCTGCACCGCAGCCAGGACCGATCACGGGCTCCGGCGCTGCAATCGCTGCCGAACCGCCACTGGACCATCCCCGCCCCCGCCCGAGAGCCCCCCCCCCCCCCCCCCTCCCTTCCACAGATCTTCTTTTTTTCTCGCTTCACAATTTACAACTCTTCAATCATTTTGTCTCACCTAACTTTTCATCTGTGGTGTTTGTCAACCATCTGCCTATCAACTACCCCTTCCCCACCTGTATATCCTGTCCCTCTGCTCTTGCAGCTTTCTTCCTCCACCCCCACCCCCCCCCCCCTTTCACAATCAGTCTGAAGAAGGATCTTGACCCAAAACGTTCTCTGGAGATGCTGCGTGACCCACGGAGTTATTCCAGCGACAGACACAAAGTGCGGGAGCAACTGAGCGGCTCAAGCAACATCTCTGTAGACGGAGAGAAAGGGGTTGAGGGAGGGAGCTGGAGGCAATAAAAGACCAGGACAATTCAGGGCTGGTAGCAGATTGTGGTAGGCTAATTGTTGGCGAAGGGAAGTGTGGTCTCAAGAGGGATACATTGTGGCAAACTGAAGCTATGCCCTCCTCCACTCCCCTTATCCTGAGACCCCTCCTCTCCATCTCGCATTGATCCCCGTTCCTGTCTCTATTCAGTCCTCACTGACATCCCCTGTGCTCCCCACTCCCCCCCCCCACCCCACCCCCCATCTATTCATCCTGCACTGATCTCCCTAGCCACCTCGCATTGATTCTCCTGCCACTCCCTATCAATCCTACACTGGTCCCCCAATTCATCCTGTACTGACCCCCCTTCCCATCCATCCTGCACTGCTCACCCCTTCATCCTGTACTGCTCCCCCCCCCCACCCCCCCACCACCACCACCTATCCATCCTGGACTGATTCATACCCCCCTCCTGACCCTATTGTGCTGGAAATGCCTTCAGAGCTAACATTGACTATGTTTGATAACGGAATGCAATCAAATATGTTTTAATTCCCAATGTTATTATTTGTTTTAATCCATAAAGATGGATTCATTAAATTTTGAACACATGAAACAATAAAAACCGCAGTGTTCGATTGTCACTGACACGTTATTACAGAATTAATTTTAATGGCAAATCAATGCTGTTAATATGGAGTATCTGTACTGTAGTTATTTAATGAGCATTCACAACAATACGTTAGATTTATCCAGGTTTTACTTCTACTGTCAGTCATATATATCACAAATTTGGTCAGGAGATATTTCAGTTGAAATTTTAACGTTAATTCTGAAGTGGGAATGATGGAAAAAGCTTTTATCAACAATTTTTTTTAAAATGGTGCTTACAAACCGGGTATCTTCATTGCCACATACATCTAATCTGAATGTCTGGTAATGTGGCGTCTTTACACCTTTAAATATATTACCAAACATTTGCCGCATTTATGTCCTTTGGCCATCTCTTGTTAGTTAGTGTAATGTTTAACCTGTCAGATGGGTATAGTTAGTTTTGTCAGCTATTATCATAAAATGTCTTTAGAAAATTCCTTGCAAACTGTATATTTTGTTGTGGATAAATTATGTGGGATGCGAGAGTGTTTCTGTACCAGTATAAGACGTTGGTGAGACCGCATTTAGAATAATGTGTTCAGTCTGGGCACCAAGTTATAGGAAAGATATTGTCAAGCTTGAAAAGGTTCAGAAAAGATTTACGAGGATGTTGTCAGGACTAGAGGGTGTGACCTATTGGGAGAGGTTGAGTAGGCTGGGTCTCTATTCCATGGAGCGCAGGAGGATGAGGGGAGATCCTATAGAGGTATAGAAAATCATGAGAGGAATAGATCGGGTAGATGCACAGAGTCTTTTGCCCAGAGTAGGGGAATCGGGGACCAGAGGACATAGGTTCAAGGTGAAGGGGAAAAGAATAAAATAGGAATCCGAAGGGTCACTTTTCACACAAAGGGTGGTGGGTTTATGGAACGAGCTGCCAGAAGAGGTAGTGGAGGCTGGGACTATCCCATCGTTTATGAAACAGTTGAACAGGTACATGGATAGGACAGGTTTGGAGGGATATGGACCAGATACAGTCAGGTGGGACTGGTGTAGCTGGGACATGTTGGCCTGTATGGGCGAGTTGGGCTGAAGGGCCTGTTTCCACACTGTATCACTCGATGACTAATAGCAATAACGACCCATGCTATGGCCATGTCATGATAATATTCGGTCCTTCACAGAAAACATGCTAACATCAATCTGTAGTTTGCATGGTTAAGCATATATGTTATCAAGGTCCAGGATTTATTGACACAGGTTGATCATACGCTGAATAATCCAACCACATTTTTGTTTGGAAGTGGAAAGAAATAATAAAAATTGCATTAATTGCAATGTGTAAAAAGAGTTGAGATACCGTATTATAATTTTGCTGTGGTATATATTATGTTGTTCAAGAAGGAACTGCAGATGCTGGAAAATCGAAGGTACACAAAAATGCTGGAGAAACTCAGAGGGTGCGAAGGAAATAGGTAATGTTTCGGGCCGAAACCCTTCTTCAGTGGTATACATCATGTCTTGATTGGTGAATATGTTAGTTTGTCACTTTATTTGAAGCAGAAATAATATGTGAATGCTTCATTGAGCATAATTCCGACTGATAACTAGGCACTTCGTCCGAGCACGCGTCGTGCAAGCCACCTAAAATGTCATTTGGCAACCTAAAAAGCTGCCAAGGTTGCCCGGCTGGCAACAGGGAAAAAAAGTTAAGCGAGAGCCCTGAACCGGTGATGCATTGGGCAATTTTCACCACCCTCTGCAGTGCTTTCCAGTCGGAGACAGAGCAGCTGCCATACCATACTGTGATACAGTTGGTAAGGATGCTCTCGATGGTGCAGGTGTAGAAGTTCACCTGGATCTGAGGAGACAGATGGACCTTCTTCAGTCTCCTCAGGAAGAAGAGACGCTGGTGAGCCTTCTTGACCAGTGTTGATGTATTGTGGGTCCAAGAGAGGTCATCGGAGATGTTGACCCCCAGGCACCTGAAGCTGGAAACACGTTCCACCTCCATCCCGTTGATGTGGATGGGGGTGTGCGTGCCGCCCCTAGGCTTCCTGAAGTCTACAATGAGCTCCTTGGTCTTCTTGGAGTTAAGGGCCAGGTTGTTGTCAGCGCACCATGCTGCTAGGAGCTGGACCTCCTCCCTATAGGCCGACTCATCGTTGTTGCTGATGAGGCCAATCACCGTTGTATCATCTGCATACTTGATGATGGTGTTAGTACCATGTACAGGTGTGCAGTCATAGGTGAAGAGGGAGTAGAGGAGGGGATTCAGCACACAGCCCTGTGGAACAGCCCTGTGGTTCAGGGTGAGGGTTGAAGAGGTGTGCTTGTCTAACCTAACAGACTGGGGTCTGTTGGTTAGAAAGTCCAGTATCCAGTTGCAGAGGGAGGGGTCGATGCCCAAGTTACCGAGTTTGGTGATCAGTTTAGAGGGTATAATGGTATTGAATGCTGAGCTGTAATCGATGAACAGCATTCTTATGTAAGTGTCTCTGTTGTCGAGGTGGGAGAGGGCGGAGTGAAGTGCCGTTGAGATGGCATCCTCCGCACTCCTATTCTTGCGGTAGGCAAACTGATAGGGATCCAATGTGGGGGGTAGGCAGCCTTTGAGGTGCGCCAGGACCAGCCTCTCGAAGCACTTGGTGATGATGGGGGTCAGTGCAACTGGGCGGAAGTCGTTGAGGCTTGCCGCAGTGGAGTGTTTTGGCACCGGCAGGATGGAGGTGGTTTTAAGGCACGTGGGGACAACTGCTTGGGCAAGTGACAGGTTGAAGATGTCAGTCCAGACGTCTGTCAGCTGCGCAGCACAGGCCCTGACGACGCGCCCGGGGATGCCGTCAGGGCCAGCAGCCTTACATGCATTAGTCCTACTCAGTGCCACGTACACGTCGTAGGGGGTGAGTGTGAGGGGTTGGTGATCAGCAGGGAGCACAGCCTTGATGGCTGTCTCTAGATTGTCCCTGTCGAAGCAGCCATAGAAGTCGTTAAGCTCCTCAAGGAAGGAGGCGTCGCTGGATGTGGGGGTGGTGTTGGTGGGTCTATAGTCCGTGATGGCCTGGATGCCTTGCCACATGCGTCGGGGGTCGGAGTTGTTGTTGAAGTGCTCCTCAATCCTGAGCTTATGGCAGTGCTCAGCCTTCTTGATGCCCCTCTTCAGGTTAGCCCTGGATGAACTGTAGGCTCGAGCATCGCCTGACCTGAAAGCGGTGTCCAGTGCTTTCAGCAGTAGCCTGACCTCGCTGTTCATCCATGGCTTCTGATTCGGGAATATGGTCACCCGTTTGAGGGAGGTGACACTATTGATGGTGGAGTTTATAAAGTCCAGAACCGAGGATGTGTAGGAATCAATGTCCGTGTGGGAATCAAGGGTGGCCTGGGCTGCAAACGCCTTCCAGTCAGTGTTTCCAAAACACTGCTGAAGTGTGGAGTCCGCTTCCTCTGACCAGACTTTAACTGTCCTCACAGTGGGTTTAACCCGTCTGATGAGTGGGGAGTACTTAGGGAGCAGGAACAATGAGAGGTGATCAGACTGACCAAGGTGGGGGAGGGGGACGGCTTTGTAAGCTTCAGCCATGTTAGTGTAGACTTTGTCCAGTGTCTTGTCTACTCTAGTGGCGAAGGAGACATGTTGGTGGAATTTGGGGAGTACAGTCTTCAGGTTGGAGTGATTGAAGTCACCCGCAACAATGAAGGCTGCCTCGGGGTTGTGCGTCTGTTGTTTGCTAATGGCAGTATGCAGCTCTTTCATTGCAAGCTTGGCATTAGCATCAGGAGGGATATAGGCTGCAGTCACAACAGTGGAGGTGAACTCTCTGGGCAGATAGAACGGTCTGCATCTAACCAAGAGGAACTCAAGGTTAGCTGAGCAATGACTCTCGATGATGGTGGAGTCCGTGCACCATGCTTTATTTACATAAATGCACAGACCCCCACCTCTGGTCTTACCGGAGTCTGTTGTTCTGTCCGCTCGGAGTAAATGACGCCCCGTTAGCCGGATGGCGCTATCAGGAAAGTCGATGTTGAGCCAAGTTTCCGTGAAGATCAGGATGTTGCAGTCTTTGATCCAGTTGTGAGAGGTGATCCTTAGCCGGAGTTCGTCCATTTTGTTTGCCAGTGAACGCACGTTGGCGAGGAAAAGGCTAGGAATCGCTACCCTGTGTGGGGCTAGCTCTAACCTGGCCTTTAACCCACCTCTGCATCCCTGGCGGTGCTTTCGTACGCGTCGCCGTCTGTTGGTGCTTCCGGTCGGCCGAGCTGGCTTGGTGCGCGCTGGTGTTCTGCCGCTCCATCGCTCCGCGCCTCCGTGTCTCCGGTGGCGGTCTCCAGCCCCGCAGCTTTGCTGGCGTTCTCCAGCCCCGCGGCTTTGCTGGCGGTCTCCAGCCCCGCGGCTCCGCTGGCGTTCTCCAGCCCCGCGGCTCTGCTGGCGTTCTCAAGCCCCGCGGCTCCGCTGGCATTCTCAAGCCCCGCGGCTCTGCTGGCGGTCTCAAGCCCCGCGGATCCACTGGCTTTCTCCAGCCCCGCTGCTCTGCTGGCGTTCTTTATTTATCCTTTGCGTTAACGTGTTTGAATAAACTAATTCGAAACTTTGTACTTCAAGCCTCCTCCATTTGGGTACAGCCTACCATCGACTTAATTGTGTGCCTCAAAATATACACAGCAGATTCCAAACGTTCTCCTTCATTGCATCAGTAGGTCTAACGTTTAGATTAATCACAAAATGCAGGTGTAACTCAATGGGTCAGGCAGCATCTGTGGAGGGAATGGTCAGGTGATGTTTCAGGTCAAGACCTTTCCTCAAACTGCAGATTGTTAAATTGAAACTGGGGCACATGAGTGTGGCACATGAGTGTGTCACATGAGTGTGTCACACATCCATAGAAGTGCAAAACCCAAAGAAGAAAATCAAGAAACATCCCACTTAAAATTGGACATTTTCAGAGATCCTGCAATGTTGCATGTTTATTAATTACTATCTCATTTACATGTTGAAATTAAACTGGTAATTCAACATTCCCATAATATAATCTGGAATAGACTATGTTAATGCAGTACTTTGCATATACTGTGTTCTCCTGTACTTTTGGTTAGTTATGAAACAAAACCTATCTCCCTTCTCACCAACGCATTAACAATTTTGCAGTACAACGTGGCAGTTGTCTTGATCTACTATTTAGCATTTATCCCTCAAACAACATCACTGCAAAATGTTAATTAGTCATGAGTTTAATTGATATTTGTGGGATACAGCACAACTTGGATATTGCATTTGTGTATGAAGTAACACTGACTAAATATTAAAAGTAAGTCTTGAATATAATATTAATTGAGACATTGTGAAAGTGTGGAAGTTGCTGTGTAAATTGAAGGCCTTTCTTTAGAGATGTGGTAGGGAATTGAAGAATACAGTTGAACAGAGGGATCTGGGAATAACCGTGCATAGTTCCTTGAAGGTGGAATCTCATATAGATAGGGTGGTAAAGAAAGCTTTTGGTATGCTAGCCTTTATAAATCAGAGCGTTGAGTATAGAAGCTGGGATGTAATGTTAAAATTGTACAAGGCATTGGTGAGACCAAATCTGGAGTATGGTGTACAATTTTGGTCGCCCAATTATAGGAAGGATGTCAACAAAATAGAGAGAGTACAGAGGAGATTTACTAGAATGTTGCCTGGGTTTCAACAACTAAGTTACAGAGAAAGGTTGAACAAGTTAGGTCTTTATTCTCTGGAGCGCAGAAGGTTAAGGGGGGACTTGATAGAGGTCTTTAAAATGATGAGAGGGATAGACAGAGTTGATGTGGATCAGCTTTTCCCTTTGAGAATAGGGAAGATTCAAACAAGAGGACATGACTTCAGAATTAAGGGACAGAAGTTTAGGGGTAACATGAGGGGGAACTTCTTTACTCAGAGAGTGGTAGCGGTGTGGAATGAGCTTACAGTGGAAGTGGTGGAGGCAGGTTCGTTGGTATCATTTAAAAATAAATTGGATAGGCATATGGATGAGAAGGGAATGGAGGGTTATGGTATGAGTGCAGGCAGGTGGGACTAAGGGAAAAAAGTTGTTCGGCACGGACTTGTAGGGCCGAGATGGCCTGTTTCCGTGCTGTAATTGTTATATGGTTATATGGCATGTTCAAATAAATAAATGTAGTGTAGTATATGGTGACTGACATTTCAGTAAACTTATGACACACCAGAATTGCGTAGTTCTTGACCATTCTTTAGTACTTTGATACTTTGAGGGAGTACAGAGAAGGTTCACCAGACTGATTCCTGGGATGTCAGGACTTTCATATGAAGAAAGACTGGATAGACTCGGCTTGTACTCGCTAGAATTTAGAACATTGAGGGGGGATCTTATAGAAACTTACAAAATTCTTAAGGGGTTGGACAGGCTAGATGCAGAAAGATTGTTCCCGATGTTGGGGAAGTCCAGGACAAGGGGTCACAGTTTAAAGATAAAGGGGAAATCCTTTAGGACCGAGATGAGAAAAACATTTTTCACACAGAGAGTGGTAAATCTCTGGAACTCTCTGCCACAGAAGGTAGTTGAGGCCAGTTCATTGGCTATATTTAAGAGGGAGTTAGATGTGGCCCTTGTGGCTAAAGGGATGGTATGGAGAGAAGGAAGGTACAGGATACTGAGTTGGATGATCAGCCATGATCATATTGAATGGTGGTGCAGGCTCGAAGGGCCGAATGGCCTACTCCTGCACCTATTTTCTATGTTTCTATGTTTACTTTTCAATGCATACTCTCTTCTGAATTGCTGCTGTTTATTGGTGAAATAGTAAACTTGAAAAGGCAAAAGATAAATCTGAGGAAATAATAACATGTTCATGGCAGAGAGACACAAAGGTCAACATATATCAATATATATATATATAATTGAATAATATTAAGAGACAGACTACTCTGCCTCATAAATGTGGAACTGCAATTCACACCAGCATCACGGTGGCCTTGGTTCTGCAGTTCTGATATACAGTTACCAGCACAGTAAACGTAATGTTGTCACATTGATCTTGCCACTTGATTTCTTCAATATTTATGAGACACTAAATTATGTGCACTCCTGGTTGACTGATTAGCTATACAATTAGTTTTCAGGGTTTTGCAATATGCCTAACACATAGTAATAATAATTTTCAGAATAATACAGTTGAAATTAGTGGTCATACCTTAGCAAGTAATTCTCAGAATAGTTTTAATATAAGAGTAGTCATGGACTATTTTGATTTAATTTGTATGGAGGCTAGCATCTTAATTATGTGTTGTTTCCGAGGCATGCATTGTTTTAAAATGCCCATATTTACTAGCTTAGAAGCTAGTTCCAGAGAGCCTCCAGGTAATACAGCAACATCACGGCAGGAGTATATTAACTACAACAAGTGTACAATTTTCTCTTGAGCACTCCCGTTGAGTCAAGAATAACTTGCTGACATCCCAGTTCTGTGGCTTTATCTGGGAACTCAGCACCTGATGTGAGATCCATGAACTCTATATCACAGATGCAGCACAAGGTATATGATGGGGCAGATGGGGTAGCTTGGCAGGTGGGCACCTCTTGTGTGCTTTTTATGAATCGATTCAAGATTCTGAATGTCATCTTCATTGTTGTTCATTCACCTTAAACGGTCATTGGCCAGAGATTGCCATGTTACATTTTTTCAAGTAGTCTTATTCTTGAATCATTTCATCTGACTACCTGATATTTGTTTGTCAAGAAGTAGCCACATTTGGAAAAGTATGACTGCTTCAGTAGTCTATTATCAGACATGCAAACAATGTGGTGTTCCAAATGACTTTAATTAAGGTAGACACAAAAAGCTGGAATAACTCCGTGGGCCAGACAGCATCTCTGGCGAAAAGGAATAGGTGACGTTTCATAGAAACATAGAAACATAGAAATTAGGTGCAGGAGTAGGCCATTCGGCCCTTCGAGCCTGCACCGCCATTCAATATGATCATGGCTGATCATCCAACTCAGTATCCCGTACCTGCCTTCTCTCCATACCCTCTGATCACCTTAGCCACAAGGGCCACATCTAACTCCCTCTTAAATATAGCCAATGAACTGGCCTCGACTACCCTCTGTGGCAGAGAGTTCCAGAGATTCACCACTCTCTGTGTGAAAAATGTTTTTCTCATCTCGGTCCTAAAAGATTTCCCCCTTATCCTTAAACTGTGACCCCTTGTTCTGGACTTCCCCAACATCGGGAACAATCTTCCTGCATCTAGCCTGTCCAACCCTTTAAGAATTTTGTAAGTTTCTATAAAATCCCCCCTCAATCTTCTAAATTCTAGCGAGTACAAGCCGAGTCTATCCAGTCTTTCTTCATATGAAAGTCCTGACATCCCAGGAATCAGTCTGGTGAACCTTCTCTGTACTCCCTCTATGGCAAGAATGTCTTTCCTCAGATTAGGAGACCAAAACTGTACGCAATACTCCAGGTGTGGTCTCACCAAGACCCTGTACAACTGCAGTAGAACCTCCCTGCTCCTATACTCAAATCCTTTTGCTATGAAAGCTAACATACCATTCGCTTTCTTCACTGCCTGCTGCACCTGCATGCCTACTTTCAATGACTGGTGTACCATGACACCCAGGTCTCGCTGCATCTCCCCTTTTCCTAGTCAGCCACCATTTAGATAATAGTCTGCTTTCCTGTTTTTGCCACCAAAATGGATAACCTCACATTTATCCACATTATACTGCATCTGCCAAACATTTGCCCACTCACCCAGCCTATCCAAGTCACCTTGCAGTCTCCTAGCATCCTCCTCACAGCTAACACTGCCCCCCAGCTTAGTGTCATCCGCAAACTTGGAGATATTGCCTTCAATTCCCTCATCCAGATCATTAATATATATTGTAAATAGCTGGGGTCCCAGCACTGAGCCTTGCGGTACCCCACTAGTCACTGCCTGCCATTGTGAAAAGGACCCGTTTACTCCTACTCTTTGCTTCCTGTTTGCCAGCCAGTTCTCTATCCACATCAATACTGAACCCCCAATGCCGTGTGCTTTAAGTTTGTATACTAATCTCTTATGTGGGACCTTGTCGAAAGCCTTCTGGAAGTCCAGATACACCACATCCACTGGTTCTCCCCTATCCACGCTACTAGTTACATCCTCGAAAAATTCTATAAGATTCGTCAGACATGATTTACCTTTTGTAAATCCATGCTGACTTTGTCCAATGATTTCACCACTTTCCAAATGTGCTGCTATCCCATCTTTAATAACTGACTCTAGCAGTTTCCCCACTACCGATGTTAGACTAACTGGTCTGTAATTCCCCGTTTTCTCTCTCCCTCCCTTCTTAAAAAGTGGGGTTACGTTTGCTACCCGCCAATCCTCAGGAACTACTCCAGAATCTAAAGAGTTTTGAAAGATTATTACTAATGCATCCACTATTTCTGGAGCTACTTCCTTAAGTACTCTGGGATGCAGCCTATCTGGCCCTGGGGATTTATCGGCCTTTAATCCATTCAATTTACCCAACACCACTTCCCGGCTAACCTGGATTTCACTCAATTCCTCCAACTCCTTTGACCCTGCTATTTCCGGCAGATTATTTATGTCTTCCTTAGTGAAGACGGAACCAAAGTAGTTATTCAATTGGTCCGCCATATCCTTGTTCCCCATGATCAACTCACCTGTTTCTGACTGCAAGGGACCTACATTTGTTTTAACTAACCTCTTTCTTTTCACATATCTATAAAAACTTTTGCAGTCAGTTTTTATGTTCCCTGCCAGTTTTCTTTCATAATCTATTTTTCCTTTCCTAATTAAGCCCTTTGTCCTCCTCTGCTGGTCTCTGAATTTCTCCCAGTATGCTGCTTTTTCTGGCTAATTTGTACGCATCATCCTTCGCTTTGATGCTATCCCTGATTTCCCTTGTTATCCACAGATGTACTACCTTCCCTGATTTATTCTTTTGCCAAACTGGGATGAACAATTTTTGTAGTTCATCCATGCAGTCTTTAAATGTCTTCCATTGCATATCCACCGTCAACCCTTTTAGAATTAATTGCCAGTCAATCTTGGCCAATTCACGTCTCATACCCTCAAAGTTACCTTTCTTTAAGTTCAGAACCATTGTTTCTGAATTAACAATGTCACTCTCCATCCTAATGAAGAACTCAACCATATTATGGTCACTCTTGCCCAAGGGGGCACGTACAACAAGACTGCTAACTAACCCTTCCTCATTACTCAATACCCAGTCTAAAATAGCCTGCTCTCTCGTTGGTTCCTCTACATGTTGATTTAGATAACTATCCCGCATACATTCCAAGAAATCCTCTTCCTCAGCACCCCTGCCAATTTGATTCACCCAATCTATATGTAGATTGAAGTCACCCATTATAACGGTTTTGCCTTTGTCGCACGCATTTCTAATTTCCTGTTTGATACCATCTCCAACTTCACTACTACAGTTAGGTGGCCTGTACACAACACCCACCAGCGTTTTCTGCCCCTTAGTGTTTCGCAGCTCTACCCATACCGATTCCACATCCTCCAAACTAATGTCCTTCCTTTCCATTGCGTTAATCTCATCTCTAACCAGCAATGCTACCCCACCTCCTTTTCCTTTCTGTCTATCCCTCCTGAATATTGAATATCCCTGGATGTTCAGCTCCCAGCCTTGGTCACCCTGGAGCCATGTCTCCGTGATCCCAACTATATCATAGTCATTAATAGCTATCTGCACATTCAACTCATCCACCTTATTACGAATGCTCCTTGCATTGAGACACAAAGCCTTCAGGCTTGTTTTTACAACACTCTTACCCCTTATACAATTATGTTGAAAAGTGGCCCTTTTTGATTTTTGCCCTGGTTTTGTCTGCCTGCCACTTTTACTTTTCACCTTGCTACCTATTGCTTCTACCCTCATTTTACACCCCTCTGTCTCTACGCTCACACATTTAAGAAACCCTTTCCCTTTAACTCCATCCTCCACTATCCCATTCGACACCCCACCCCCCTTATTCAGTTTAAAACCACCCGTGTAGCAGTGGCAAACCTGCCTGCCAGAATGCTGGTCCCACACCTGTTAAGATGCAATCCGTCCCTTTTGTACAGTTCCCCCTTACCCCAAAACAGTTCCCAGTGATGCAAGAATCTAAATCCCTGCCCTGTGCACCAGTTCCTCAGCCACACGTTCAGGTCCCGTATCTCCCTGTTCCTGCTCTCGCCAGCACGAGGAACTGGAAGCAAACCGGAGATAACAACCCTGGAGGTCCTGCTTTTCAGCATTTTTCCGAGCTCTCTAAAGTCACGCTGCAGAATATTCATCCCCTTCTTTCCGACATCGTTTGTGCCGACATGCACTACCACTTCCGGATGTTCACCTTCGCCCTTGAGGATTTTCTGCACTCTGTCCGTGACATCCTGGATCCTGGCACCAGGAAGGCAGCACACCATCCTCGCATCCCGTCTGTTGCCACAGAAACCCCTGTCCGTACCTCTCACAATGGAGTCTCCCACTACAATGGCGTTGCCTGCCTTAGGCCTTTTTGGTTCTGGCTCAACAGCCCTATTCGCATCGCAAGCCAGTCCGCCGCCCAGTGTAAACACGTCTTCTGTCCCGACAGCTTCTAAGTGGGTGAACCTGTTCACAAGAGGTACAACACCCGGGGACGTTGGCATTCCATGCTTCCCTCCCTTTCTCACTGTCTCCCACCTTCTCTCTTCCAGTACCTTAGGTGTAACAATCGTACTGTAGGACTTGTCGAGGAACGACTCCGTTTCTCGGACGAACCGGAGGTCATCCACTTGCTTCTCCAGTTCCCCAACACGGCCCTTCAGGAGCTCTACCTGGATGCACTTCTCGCATTTGTAGCAGCCAGAGGCACCAGCGGTGTCCTTGACCTCCCACATACTGCAAGCATCGCACTGAATCAGCTTGCCTGACATTTCCTTCTTTCGTCTCTACCTCTCAAGTGTATTGCGTGGTCTCCTCTCCTCAGCAGCCTCCTCGCCGAAGACTCTCGAGCCAAAGACTCACACTTTTCTCACAGGGCACTTCCCTCTCTGCCGCTCCCCAAGAGCAGTCTTGCTTAAATTGACTGATAAATTGCCTGATTTACCAATTTACAAACCAAATTCCTCAGTTTTCAACTGTTTTCCCGGCACTCACTTCTCTCCTCCCACTTGGGCTAGAGCCAATCAGTCGTATCTCTTGCTTATCTCCTGCTGCTGTTGCTCCCAAAACTACAGCAGTTCTGAGTAAAGTCTGCCTGTCCTTGGCCTCTACTTTTCAACTGTTTTCACCCCTCTGACTCACTTCTCTCCTCCCACTTGGGCTAGAGCCAATCAGTCGTATCTCTTGCTAATCTCCTGCTGCTGTTGCGGATCGAGACCCTTCTTCAGACTGAGAGTCAGGGGAAATAGAAATGAGAAATATAGTTGGCGATGTAGAGTGAGATAGAACTAAAGAATGAAAGATAGATTATAGAAAAAAATTAATGAACCCATTCCCTTTCTCCAGAGATATTGTCTGACCTGCTGAATTACTCCAGCCTTTTGTGTCTATGGTTTAAACCAACATCTGCAGTTCCTTCCTACATTGCACGACTTTAATTGATTTAATTGGAGGATTTGAATAGATTGTGTTGCTGGTACCTCTCTAGAGCCTCGAGGTACCTGCTCAGTTTCATCAGCACGAAAGGGATGACTATGTTGCAAAAGAAATGAAAGCAGATAGAATCAAAATAGAACAGTACAGTTTAGTAGGAGAAGATGAAATGAACCGAGAAAAATTGTACAGAGCCAACACAGGAAACTGCAGATGCTGAAATCTTTGGCAAAACAAAGTGCTGGAGGATCTCAGTAGGTCAGGCAGCATCTCTGGAGGGAATGGATAGATGATGATAATAACAATAATAATAATAATAAACTTTATTACGGAATCAAGGTCCAGACAAGGGGCAACATTACATTAAAAATGCATTGCATATCAAATATCATAAATATATATAAAATCATGGTATATCACATAAAAACATCATAATTTATATTTAACAAAAACCCACACTACTTAAGTTAAAAATCCAGATTAAAAGATGATCAATGTCCTACAACGAGACAACGATACCAGTGTCTCCACAGCTGGGATTCGTAGCGTGTAGTGCTAACCCTTATGTTTGTCAAGGCCACAATAAGCACATTTTTAGAGTCATTTATCCTGCAAATGAATTTATACATGTGGTGTCTTAGGATAGCTTCTAAAGTACTGACTCCTGCAGCCACAAACATATTACTGGCACTACACCATCAAGGTTGCCTTAGCAGTGTTCTCATGGCATCGTTATATGCCACCTTTAGTCTCTGCATACTTGTCTTTAAATAGTTCGACCACAGGTGCGCAGTGTAGAGTGGTGTGCAGTATGTTCTAAATAGCGACATCTTCACCACATCTGCACACGCACCAAATTTACGCAAGAGAATATTTGCCTGTACATACAGCATGCGTCGTTGCCTATAAATATCCTCATCATCTGTCATTTGTTCTGTAATAATATGCCCTAGATATTTTATCTTATTACAGACACTAAGATTGTTGTCAGACAATTTAAAAACAGGATATTTTAGGCATTTATCCTCTTTGGTTCTACAGACCATAACAGCACTCTTACTAGCATTATATTTAATGTCATGTTCCACACCATACATGGAACAAATAGTAAGGAGCTGCTGGAGACCAGCGCTAGATGGACTAAAGACCACAACATCATCTGCATACATAATATGGTTCACTAAAATATTACCAATCACGCACCCAGTGTTACAGATAGTTTGGGTTAGGACCCTTTGTGGGAAAAAAACTTTGGGAGTCGGAGGGTTTGTAATAGACATCAGCACATAGTCTGTCCCCTGTGTGATAGAGACAGAGAGACTGAGAAAGGGTACGCAAGTCCTCGTTAGTATAGTGGTTAGTATCCCCGCCTGTCACGCGGGAGACCGGGGTTCAATTCCCCGACGGGGAGACACACATATTTTGAGAGTACAGAGGAGATTTACTAGAATGTTGCCTGGGTTTCAGCAACTAAGTTACAGAGAAAGGTTGAACAAGTTAGGGCTTTATTCTTTGGAGCGCAGAAGGTTAAGGGGGGACTTGATAGAGGTTTTTAAAATGATGAGAGGGATAGACAGAGTTGACGTGGAAAAGCTTTTCCCACTGAGAGTAGGGAAGATTCAAACAAGGGGACATGACTTGAGAATTAAGGGACTGAAGTTTAGGGGTAACATGAGGGGGAACTTCTTTACTCAGAGAGTGGTAGCTGTGTGGAATGAGCTTCCAGTGAAGGTGGTGGAGGCAGGTTCGTTTTTATCATTTAAAAATAAATTGGATAGTTATATGGATGGGAAAGGAATGGAGGGTTATGGTCTGAGCGCAGGTATATGGGACTAGGGGAGATTATGTGTTCGGCACGGACTAGAGGGGTCGAGATGGCCTGTTTCCGTGCTGTAATTGTTATATGGTTATATGGTTATATGTGTCACAGGTGTGAATTTGAAGTCAGGGTGGATGTTAATAGTAAAACTGATAATATTGAGTTGTGCAAGGGACAGCCCCAAAGAATCACTGACATGGCTGAGAAGGAGTTAAGGAGTGGTGCCGGGCTATATTTGGAACAAGGAGTGTATAGTATAGCCAACAAAATCTCAGCATAGCTGGGGCCATGTGAATGCTCATGGCTACATCCAAGGAAAGTATGTGGAGTTAAAAGAGAAGTTGTTGAAAGTGAGGAAAATTCTGCCATGTCCTGGGGAGTGTTGGTTGAGGGGAATTGACTGGGTCTCTGTACAAGGAAGATCCTGCTGGGGAATAGAGGTGTAAAGGGACTGTGCGTCCATGGCAAAGATGAGGTGATGAGAGCTTAGAATTTGAAAGTTATTTAAGTGTTGAAGAGCTTGTGATGTGTCCTATAACCATATAACCATATAACAATTACAGCACGGAAACGGTCCATCTCGGCCCTTCTAGTCCGTGCCGAACACTTACTCTCACCTAGTCCCATCTACCTGCACTCAGACCAGGTACGTGCCGGCAAGGTAGGCAAGGTAGGCACTGCCTAGCCTGACTAAAATTATGACATGGTAATCATTAAATATAAATAGTAAAGGCATGGGAGAATTATGCCTATCTAAGAGATCGATCTCTTAGGCAGGCATAATTCTCCGTGCCTTTCAACCGCAGCACTTGTAACACGGGAAGGTCTGTGCAGCCCACGTGCCGTCAGCGCTGCTTCGAGTCGTCAATTTCAAGCGGAGCTGAAGGCAGCTGAAATTCTGCCTTTGTTGTACCGCGCATGCACAGCGCAAGTTTCTTGGCGGGTTTTTCAAATATGGATTGTCATTATCTGAAGGATGTGTTAGGAAGCAAAGAGAGAAGAATGGAGTTTGTGTACCTATACCGTGGTAAGTACATTTCTTGGTACTTTATGTTTTTAATACTGTATTTCCCGGGGTGGGTGGGGGGGAAGAGCTCCTTTCACAGTGTTTGAGGAGTCTGGCCCGGGGTAAATTTGCGGGGAGGGCAGGAGCGTTGTGAAGGAGGGGATCGGGGCCAGTAACCCACTTGCGACGCTCGGGCACGGAGCCACCGCATTGTGGCTGGGGAGTGAATTAGCTCGGGTGGCTGCCGCAGTGCTCCGGGCACGGACAGCAGAACTGGCCGCCACTTCCGAGGAAGGAAGCAGCTCGGGTGACTGCGAGCGGCCGCCGGGACCCGACAGCATAACCGGCTGCCACTTCAGCCCCTTCTGCTGGTCCCCGCTCACCTCTTTTTTTTTTTTTTTTTTTTTTTTTTTTAAATCAAAAATATTTATTCACATATTAAAATAGTATTGACAATACAATAAAACAAAACACCACCATAATACAAGACGAGCTAAACAATTATATTGCAATCCTTGTCAAGGATACATTCAACCCCCCTCGGTGCCCAGCGGTCCCGGAACTCCCTCAGGGTGCCCATAGACAGGGCGTATTCCCTTTCCATCCGCACCCGGGCACGGACGTATCCCCGGAAAAGGGGCAGGCAGCTGGCTCGGGTAGAGCCCTCCACCGTCTGGCGCCGTGACTCGCGGATGGCCAGCTTGGCCAATCCCCGCTCACCTCTGGCAGTGTTCTCCGTCTGAACACCTCTCTCCTGCCGCTCGCCGGCCGGCCGGCTTCCCGCAAATCCTTAAATTCTGACAGCGCTCAAGGGACCAATTGAGGTTACTCGGCAGTGGGAATTTAAGGATTTGCGGGATGCAACTGACATGTGTGAAGCCGGCAAGCGGCAGGTGAGAGATGTTCAGACGGAGAGCACTGCCAGAGGTGAACGGGCCAGCAGAAGGCGCTGAAGTGGCGGCCGGTTCTGCTGTCGGGTCCCGGCGGCCGCTCGCAGCTACGCGAGCTGCTTCCCTCCCCGGAACTGGCGGCCAGTTCTGGTGTCCGTGCCCGGAGCGTTGCGGCAGCGGTGAGTGAGACTGATATGGTCTCCGACCCCCTTCTTCTCAACACTCCTGCCCTCCCCGCATCTTTAACCCCTGGCACAGACTCTCCACACGCTGTGAAAGTAACTCTTCCTCCAATTGGACCCTTGAATTAGTATTGTCATTCAATAAGATGACAACTGATTCAATGTCCCGTGCTCCCGTTTTTCCCACCATCTCTCCATCTGCCTTCATCCTCCATCCCCCACCCATTCAGTAATTAAAAAATGAAGCATATTTTGAAGCCTTGCGCAAATTGAATTGTTACTTATTTTTATTTTTTATTTTTAAGGTGAGAACAATCTGCGCGTGCGCTGTTTAAGATTTTTTTTAAAAGCCGCCTGCCTACCTTGAGTAATTACTCACGGCACATGCCTGACTCAGACCATAACCCACCATTCCTTTCCCGTCCATATACCTATCCAATTTATTTTTAAATGATAAAATCGAACCTGCCTCCACCACTTCCACTGGAAGCTCATTCCACACAGCTACCACTCTCTAAGTAAAGAAGTTCCCCCTCATGTTACCCCTGAACTTTTGTCCCTTAATTTGTCAAATCATGTCCTCTTGTTTGAATCTTCCCTACTCTTATCCACATCAACTCTGTCTATCCCTTTCATAATTTAAAAGACCTCTATCAAGTCCCCCCTTCACCTCCTGCGCTCCAATGAATAAAGACCTATCTTGTTCAACCTTTCTCTGTAACTTAGGTGCTGAAACCTAGGCAACTTTCTAGTAAATCAGACCCTGTTTATCCAGATGATTATATATATTATCTCTAAGTATCCTTTCCATTAATTTGCCCACCACTGACGTCAAATTAACAGGTCTATAATTGCTAGGTTTACTCTTCGAACCCTTTTAAAACAATTGAACAACATGCGCAGTACGCCAATCCTCCGGCACCATTCCCGTTTTTAATGACATTTATAAGCATATAACCATATAACAATTACAGCACGGAAACAGGCCATCTCGACCCTTCTAGTCCGTGCCGAACACGCATTCTCCCCTAGTCCCATATACCTGCGCTCAGACCAAAACCTTCCCGTCCATATAACTATCCAATTTATTTTTAAATGATAAAATCGAACCTGCCTCCACCACCTTCACTGGAAGCTCATTCCACACAGCCACTACTCTCTGAGTAAAGAAGTTCCCCCTCATGTTACCCCTAAACTTCTGTCCCTTAATTCTCGTTATGTCCCCTTGTTTGAATCTTCCCTACTCTCAGTGGGAAAAGTTAATCCACGTCAACTCTGTCTATCCCTCTCATCATTTTAAATACCTCTATCAAGTCCCCCCTTAACCTTTCTGCGCTCCAAAGAATAAAGCCCTATTGACATCCTTCCTATAATTAGGCGACCAAATTTGTACACCATACTCCAGAATTGGCCTCACCAATGCCTTGTACAATTTTAACATTACATCCCAACTTCTATACTCAATGCTCTGATTTATAAAGGCCAGCACACCAAAAGCTTTCTTTACCACCCTATCTACATGAGATTCCACTTTCAGGGAACTGTGCACAGTTATTCCCAGATCCCTCTGTTCAACTGCATTCTTCAATTCCCTACCGTTTACCATGTACGTCCTATTTTGATTTGTCCTGCCAAGATGCAGCACCTCACACTTATCAGCATTAAACTCCATCTGCCATCTTTCAGCCCACTCTTCCAACTGGCATAAATCTCTCTGTAGACTTTGAAAACTACTTCATTATCCACAACCCCACCTATCTTAGTATCATCTACATACTTACTAATCCAATTTACCATCCCATCATCCAGATCATTGATGTACATGACAAACAACAGTGGACCCAACACAGATCCCTGTGGCACCCCACTAGTCACTGGCCTCCAACCTGACAAACAACCATCCACCATTACTCTCTGGCATCTCCCATTCAGCCACTGTTGAATCCATCTTGCTATTCCACCATTAATACCCAACAATTGAACCTTCTTAACCAACCTTCCGTGAGGAACCTTGTCAAAGGCCTTACTGAAGTCCATATATACAACATCCACTGCTTTACCCTCATCAATTTCCCGAGTAACCTCTTCAAAAAATTCAAGAAGATTAGTCAAACATGACCTTCCAGGCACAAATCCATGTTGACTGTTCCTAATCAGACCCTGTTTATCCAGATGCTTATATATATTATCTCTAAGTACCCTTTCCATTAATTTGCCCACCACTGACGTCAAACTAACAGGTCTATAATTGCTAGGTTTACTCTTAGACCCCTTTTTAAACAATGGAACAACATGCGCAGTATGCCAATCCTCCGGCACTATTCCCGTTTCTAATGACATTTGAAATATTTCTGTCATAGCCCCTGCTATTTCTACACTAACTTCCCTCAATGTCCTAGGGAATATCCTGTCCGGACCTGGAGACTTATCCACTTTTATATTTCTCAAAAGTGTCAGTACTTCCTCTTCTTTGAATCTCATCGTTTCCATAGCTACTCTACTTGTTTCCCTTACCTCACATAATTTAATATCCTTCTCCTTGGTGAATACCGAAGAAAATAAATTGTTCAATATCTCCCCCATCTCTTTTGGCTCTGCAGATAGCTGTCCACTCGGACTCTCTAATGGACCAATTTTATCCCTCGTTATCCTTTTGCTATTAATATAGCTGTAGAAACCCTTTGGATTTACTTTCACCTTACTTGCCAAAGCAACCTCATATCTTCTTTTAGCTTTTCTAATTTCTTTCTTAAGATTCTTTTTACATTCTTTATACTCCTCAAGCACCTCATTTACTCCATGCTGCCTATAATTATTGTAGATCTCTCTCTTTTCCGAACCAAGTGTCCAATTTCCCTTGAAAACCATGGCTCTTTCCAATTTTTACTATTTCCTTTCAACCGAACAGGGGCATAAAGATTCTGTACTCTTAAAATTTCACCTTTAAATGTCCTCCATTTCTCTTCCACATCTTTCCCATAAAACAAACTGTCCCAATTTACTCCTTTTAAATCCTTTCGCATCTCCTCAAAGTTAGCCTTTCTCCAATCAAAAATCTCAACCTAGGTCCAGTTCTGACCGTCTCCATAATTATATTGAAACTATGGTATTGTGATCACTGGTCCCGAACTGTTCCCCAACGCATACCTCTGCCACCTGACCCGTCTCATTTCCTAACAAGAGGTCCAGCACCACCCCTTCTCTAGTAGGTACTTCTATGTATTGCTGCAAAAAACTATCCTGCACACATTTTACAAACTCCAACCCATCCAGCCCATTTACAGATTGTGTTTCCTAGTCTATGTGTGGAAAATTGAAATCTCCCACAATCACTACCTTGTGCTTACTACTAATATCTGCAATCTCCTTACATATTTGCTCTTCCAATTCTCGCTCCCCATTTGGCATTTGAAATATTTCTGTCATAGCCCCTGCTATTTCTACACTAACGTCCCTCAATGTCCTAGGGTATATCCTGTCAAGACCTGGACACTCAGGTCCTGACCCGAAACATTATATATTCCCACTACAGTTGTTGCCTAACTCACTGAGTTCCTCCAGCACATTGTCTTTCGATCTGGAAAGGGCACTTAGAGAAGTTTGAATTGAATTAAATGAGAGCTTATGAATTTGTTAAAGGGAAGTTGCTTTAGTTTATCCCGATTGATGTCGAATGCCTTTAGTGTTTCACAAATAAAGACCTGAGGATTTTCTAAAGTTTTTTGATAAAAATAATATATAAAAGATGCATGGGAAAATTTAGGCACATGGAATTAAGGGTTTAGTACCACGTGATAAAAACAATGGGCAGAAAGCGGAGAGCAGCAGTGAACATTTGTGATCCACAGTGGAGAATGGAAGGCAGTAGTTTTCCCCCAGAAGTAATTGCTACAAATACTGCACATTACAAATAAAATAGATATGACTCTGCGCTATAAGATTTATAGACATAAACTGCTGCTGGGGTAGTGGTTGAAGCAAATACATTAGTGGTATTTGAAATTGTAGACACATAAATATGCAGGCAATGTTGGGTATGGGTTATGTGCAGGTAGATACAGTGGCTTGCAAAAGTATTCATACCCCTTGAACTTTTCCACATTTTGTCACGTTACAACCACAAATGTAAATGTATTTTATTCGGATTTTATGTGATAGACCAACACAAAGTGGTGCATAATTGTGAAGTGGAAGGAAAATGATACATGGTTTTCAAATTTTTTTACAAATAATAAACTGAAAAGTGTGGCGTGCAAAAGTATTCAGCCCCCCTGAGTCAATACTTTGTAGAACCACCTTTCGCTGCAATTACAGCTGCAAGTCTTTTGGGGTATGTCTCTACCAGCTTTGCACATCTAGAGACTGAAATTTTTGCCCATTCTTCTTTGCAAAATAGCTCAAGCTCAGTCAGATTGGATGGAGAGTGTCTGTGAACAGCAATTTTCAAGTCTTGCCAGAGATTCTCAATTGGATTTAGGTCTGGACTTTGACTGGGCCATTCTAACACATGAATATGCTTTGATCTAAACCATTCCATTGTAGCTCTGGCTGTATGTTTAGGGTCGTTGTCCTGCTGGAAGGTGAACCTCCACCCCAGTCTCAAGTCTTTTGCAGACTCTAACAGGTTTTCTTCCAAGATTGCCCTGTATTTGGCTCCATCCATCTTCCCATCAACTCTGACCAGCTTCCATGTCCCTGCTGAAGAAAGGCATCCCCACATCATGATGCTGCCACCACCATGTTTCACAGTGGGGATGGTGTGTTCAGGGTGATGTGCAGTGTTAGTTTTCCGCCACACATAGCGTTTTGCATTTAGGCCAAAAACTTCAATTTTGGTCTCATCTGACCAGAGCACCTTCCTCCACATGTTTGCTGTGTCCCCCACATGGCTTGTGGCAAACTGCAAACGAGACTTCTTATGGCTTTTTTTCAACATTGGCTTTCTTCTTGCCACTCTTCCACAAAGGCCCGATTTGTGGAGTGCACGACTAATAGTTGTCCTGTGGACAGATTCTCCCACCTGAGCTGTGGATCTCTGCAGCTCCTCCAGAGTTACCTTGGCTGCTTCTCTAATCAATGCTCTCCTTGCCCGGCCTGTCAGTTTAGGTGGACAGCCATTCTTGGTAAGTTTGCAGTTGTACCATACCCTTTCCATTTTCGGATGATGGATTGAACAGTGCTCCGTGAGATGTTCAAAGCTTGGGATATTTTTTTATAACCTAACCCTGCTTTAAACTTCTCCACAACTTTATCCCTGACCTGTCTGGTGTGTTCCATGGGCTTCATGATGCTGTTTGTTCACTAATAACCATATAACATATAACCATATAACAATTACAGCACGGAAACAGGCCATCTCGGCCCTACAAGTCCGTGCCGAACAACTTTTTTCCCTTAGTCCCACCTGCCTGCACTCATACCATAACCCTCCATTCCCTTCTCATCCATATGCCTATCCAATTTATTTTTAAATGATACCAAAGAACCTGCCTCCACCACTTCCACTGTAAGCTCATTCCACACCGCTACCACTCTCTGAGTAAAGAAGTTCCCCCTCATGTTACCCCTAAACTTCTGTCCCTTAATTCTGAAGTCATGTCCTCTTGTTTGAATCTTCCCTATTCTCAAAGGGAAAAGCTGATCCACAACAACTCTGTCTATCCCTCTCATCATTTTAAAGACCTCTATCAAGTCCCCCCTTAACCTTCTGCGCTCCAGAGAATAAAGACCTAACTTATTCAACCTTTCTCTATAACTTAGTTGTTGAAACCCAGGCAACATTCTAGTAAATCTTCTCTGTACTCTCTCTATTTTGTTGACATCCTTCTTATAATTGGGCGACCAAAATTGTACACCATACTCCAGATTTGGTCTCACCAATGCCTTGTACAATTTTAACATTACATCCCAGCTTCTATACTCAATGCTCTGATTTATAAAGGCTAGCATACCAAAAGCTTTCTTTACCACCCTATCTATATGAGATTCCACCTTCAAGGAACTATGCGCGGTTATTCCCAGATCCCTCTGTTCAACTGTATTCTTCAATTCCCTACCATTTACCATGTACGTCCTATTTTGATTTGTCCTGCCAAGGTGTAGCACCTCACATTTATCAGCATTAAACTCCATCTGCCATCTTTCTGCCCATTCTTCCAAATGGCCTAAATCACTCTGTAGACTTTGGAAATCCTCTTCATTATCCACAACACCCCCTATCTTGGTATCATCTGCATACTTACAAATCCAATTTACCACACCTTCATCCAGATCATTGATGTACATGACAAACAACAAAGGACCCAACACCGATCCCTGAGGCAGCCCACTAGTCACCTGCCTCCAACCCGACAAACAACCATCCACCATTACCCTCTGGCTTCTCCCATTCAGCCACTGTTGAATCCATCTTGCTACTCCTGCTTTTATACCCAACAGTTGAACCTTCTTAACTAACCTTCCATGAGGAACCTTGTCAAAGGCCTTACTAAAGTCCATATAGACAACATCCACTGCTTTACCCTCGTCAATTTCCCTAGTAACCTCTTCAAACAATTCAAGAAGATTAGTCAAACATGACCTTCCAGGCACAAATCCATGCTGACTGTTCCTAATCAGACCCTGTTTATCCAGATGCTTATATATATTATCTCTAAGTATCTTTTCCATTAATTTGCCCACCACTGAAGTCAAACTAGTACAGGTGTCAGAGGTTATAACCAAATAATAACCATATAACAATTACAGCACGGAAACAGGCCATCTCGACCCCTCTAGTCCGTGCCGAACACATAATCTCCCCTAGTCCCATATACCTGCGCTCAGACCATAACCCTCCATTCCTTTCCCATCCATATAACTATCCAATTTATTTTTAAATGATAAAAACGAACCTGCCTCCACCACCTTCACTGGAAGCTCATTCCACACAGCTACCACTCTCTGAGTAAAGAAGTTCCCCCTCATGTTACCCCTAAACTTCAGTCCCTTAATTCTCAAGTCATGTCCCCTTGTTTGAATCTTCCCTACTCTCAGTGGGAAAAGCTTTTCCACGTCAACTCTGTCTATCCCTCTCATCATTTTAAAAACCTCTATCAAGTCCCCCCTTAACCTTCTGCGCTCCAAAGAATAAAGCCCTAACTTGTTCAACCTTTCTCTGTAACTTAGTTGCTGAAACCCAGGCAACATTCTAGTAAATCTCCTCTGTACTCTCTCTATTTTGTTGACATCCTTCCTATAATTAGGCGACCAAAATTGTACACCATACTCCAGAATTGGCCTCACCAATGCCTTGTACAATTTTAACATTACATCCCAACTTCTATACTCAATGCTCTGATTTATAAAGGCCAGCACACCAAAAGCTTTCTTTACCACCCTATCTACATGAGATTCCACTTTCATGGAGCTGTGCACAGTTATTCCAAGATCCCTCTGTTCACCTACATTCTTCAATTCCCTACCATTTACCATGTACGTCCTATTTTGATTTGTCCTGCCAAGATGTAGCACCTCACACTTATCAGCATTAAACTCCATTTGCCATCTTTCAGCCCACTCTTCCAACTGGCATAAATCTCTCTGTAGACTTTGAAACTCTACTTCATTACCCGCAACCCCACCTATCTTAGTATCATCTGCATACTTACTAATCCAATTTACCACACCATCGTCCAGATCATTGATGTACATGACAAACAACAGTGGACCCAACACAGATCCCTGTGGCACCCCACTCGTCACTGGCCTCCAACCTGACAAACAACCATCCACCATTACTCTCTGGCATCTCCCATTCAGCCACTGTTGAATCCATCTTGCTACTCCACCATTAATACCCAACCATTGAACCTTCTTAACCAACCTTCCATGAGGAACCTTGTCAAAGGCCTTACTGAAGTCCATATACACAACATCCACTGCTTTACCCTCATCAATTTCCCGAGTAACATCTTCAAAAAATTCAAGAAGATTAGTTAAACATGACCTTCCAGGCACAAATCCATGTTGACTGTTCCTAATCAGACCCTGTTTATCCAGATGCTTATATATATTATCTCTAAGTATTCTTTCCATTAATTTGCCCACCACTGACGTCAAACTAACAGGTCTATAATTGCTAGGTTTACTCTTAGAACCCTTTTTAAACAATGGAACAACAAACGCAGTACGCCAATCCTTGGGGACTATTCCCGTTTCTAATGACATTTGAAATATTTCTGTCATAGCCCATGCTATTTCTACACTAACTTCCCTCAATGTCCTAGGGAATATCCTGTCAGGACCTGGAGACTTATCCACTTTTATATTTTTCAAAAGTGTCAGTACTTCTTTTACTTTGAAACTCATAGTATCCATAGCTACTCTACTAGTTTCCCTTACCTCACATAATTCAATTTCCTTCTCCTTGGTGAATACCGAAGAAAATAAATTGTTCAATATCTCCCCCATCTCTTTTGGCTCTGCAGATAGCTGTCCACTCTGTCTCTCCAATGGACCAATTTTATCCCTCGTTATCCTTTTGCTATTAATATAGCTGTAGAAACCCTTTGGATTTACTTTCACCATACTTGCCAAAGCAACCTCATGTCTTCTTTTAGCTTTTCTAATTTCTTTCTTAAGATTCTTTTTACATTCCTTATACTCCTCAAGCACCTCATTTACTTCATGCTGCCTATAATTATTGTAGATCTCCCTCTTTTTCCGAACAAGATGTCCAATTTCCCTTGAAAACCAGGGCTCTTTCCAATTTTTACTGTTTCCTTTCAACCGAACAGGAACATAAAGATTCTGTACTCTTAAAATTTCCCCTTTAAATGTCCACCATTTCTCTTCAACATCCTTCCCATAAAACAAAATGTCCCAGTTCACTCCTTTTAAATCATTTCGCATCTCATCAAAGTTAGCCTTTCTCCAATCAAAAATCTCAACCCTAGGTCCAGTTCTGACCCTCTCCATAAATATATTGAAACTAATGGTATTGTGATCACTGGACCCGAAGTGCTCCCCAACGCATACCTCCGCCACCTGTCCCGTCTCATTTCCTAACAGGAGGTCCAACACTGCCCCTCCTCTAGTAGGTACCTCTATGTATTGCTGCAAAAACACTATCCTGCACACATTTTACAAACTCTAAACCATCCAGCCCATTTACCGAATGTGTTTCCCAGTCTATGTGTGGAAAGTTGAAATCTCCCACAATCACTACTTTGTGCTTACTACTAATATCTGCTATCTCTTTACATATTTGCTCTTCCAATTCTCGACCCCCATTTGGCGGTCTATAATACACCCCTATAAGTGTTGCTACCCCTTTCCCACTTCTCAGTTCCACCCAAATAGCCTCCCTAGATGAGCCCTCCAATCTATCCTGCCAAAGCACTGCTGTAATATCTTCCCTGACTAGTAATGCAACACCTCCACCTCTTGCCCCTCCAATTCTATCACACCTGAAGCAACAAAATCCTGGAATATTTAGTTTCCAATCACAGCCCTCCTGCAACCATGTTTCACTGATCGCCACAACATCATACTTCCAGGTGTCTATCCAGACTCTAAGCTCATCCACCTTTCTTACAATGCTCCTAGCATTAAAATATGCACATTTAAGAAACCCCCCGCCTCTTATTCTCTGTTTATTTCCTTTTTTTTCTTTCTCCTCTTGTGCCCGAGTGCTTCCCTTTTCTGCTTCCTGCCTCCCATTCTGTCTACTAGCTTTCTCTATTTGAGTCCCTCGCCCCAACCATTCTAGTTTAAAGTCTCCCCAGTAGCCTTTGCAAATTTCCCCGCCAGGATATTGGTCCCCCTCGGGTTCAAGTGCAACCCATTCTTTCTGTACAGGTCCCACCTTCCCCAAACCTCTGAGGCCTTCACAGAACAGCTGTATTCATACTGATATTAGATTACACACAAGTGGACTCTATTTACTAATTAGGTGACTTCTGAAGGCAATTGGTTGCACTGGATTTTATTTAGGGGTATCAGAGTAAAGGGGGCTGAATACTTTTGCACGCCACACTTTTCAGTTTTTTATTTGTAAATAAATTTGAAAACCATGTATCATTTTCCTTCCACTTCACAATTATGCGCCACTTTGTGTTGGTCTATCACATAAAATCCCAAAATCCCATTTACGTTTGTGGTTGTAACGTGCCAAAATGTGGAAAAGTTCAAGGGGTATGAAAACTTTTGCAAGCCACTGTAAGTGATGGTTTTGGCATCATGTTTAGCATTGACACCGTGGGCCAAAGGGCCTGTCCTTGTATTGTACTGTTCTATGTTCTATGTTCTATGTTCAACAATCTTTGAAATGTTTTAAACTGATTGACTGCAGGAGGACATGGGCTGACAGAATGGGCAAGTGATGTTCAGTTCATAATAACATCAGAAGTACTGACTTTCACTAAGGTCATAGCGTATCATTCACCTCTGAGCCACTTGCTTTATTTTTTCATTCCAGTAATTCCATAAACCACTTGGGGGGAGAGTTTCAAAGATTCACTACCTTCTGGGTGAATTATTTTTGTCTCATCTCAGTCCTAAATGACTGACCCCTTCAATTGAGACCTTGTGACCGCAGACACTACAACCAAGGGAAATATTATCTGTACTTCTACCCTGTCAAACCACATGAGAAGTTTGAATAATCCAATGAGATCACCACTCATTCTTCTAAATTAGAGAGCAGAGGTCAGTCCAGGAATCATTGCACTCTCTCTCACAGCTTTATCCTTTCTTGGGTAAAACATCAGACCTGTACACAATGTTTCAGAAGTGCTCTCAACAGGGCTTACTAAAATTTCAGTATGTTCCTGAAACATTTGTTCTGTGATCCGTGGGTTAATGATTCACAATGAAAGCTCATCAATGCCTCTACTTTCATACATAATTGGGGAGGTTTGGAATGCTGCCGAATACTCCATCAAACTTCTACAGGTGTACAGTAGAGAGCATACTGACTGGTTGCATCATGACCTGGTTTAGTAATCAAACACTCAGGAACAAAGAAGGCTGTGGAAAGCAGTGTGCTTTACCCAGATTTTCATGGATATTGACCTTCCCACCATTTTAGGGATTAACAGGAGGCACTACCTCAAAAAAGCATCTCATCTTCAAAGACCCACACCACACGGAGTGCAGGTTCATAATTCATTGAAAGTAGCATCACAGGTGGAAAGGGTGGTTAAAAAGGCTTTCAGCACATGGGCCTTCATCAGTCAGAGTATTCGGTATTGAAGTAGGAAGTACATGATGTAGTTCTATAAAACGTTGGTGAGGCTGCATTTAGAGGATTATGTTCAGTTTTTGACACTGTGGCATCCCTGGCGATTAGGCCACTCCGTGGGTCATCCCCCTCGGCTCTTGAGGGACAGGGACGATTGTCTGCCCACGGGGTTTCCCGGAAGCTGCCCCAGGGGCGTTATGTGTGTTTGCCATGATTCATTAAAACGACTTCTGAACCTGCCTGGCATCTGGCCTTTTCCTGACCTCGTCCAGGCCACTACAACACCATGTTATAGGAAAGATGTCGTGAAGCTGGAAAGGGTGCAGAGAAAATTTATGAGGATGTGGCCAGGTCTCGTCGGAGAGGTTGAGCAGGCTAGGACTCTATATACCTTGGAGCGCAGGAGGCTGAGGGGTGATCTTAGAGAGGTGGACAAAATCATGAGAGGAATACATTGGGTAAAACGCCCAGAGTAGGAGAATCGAGAACCAGAGGACATAGGTTTATGGTGAAGGGGGAAAGATTTAATAGGAACCTGCAGGGTAACTTTTTACACAAAGGTTGGTGGGTGTTTGGAACGAGCAGTCAGAGGAGGTAGTTAAGGCAGGTACTATCACAACATTTAAGAAACATTTAGACTGGTACATGGATAGGATAGGTTCAGAGGAATATGCCCCAAACGCAGGCAGATGGGACTAGTGTAGATGTGACATGTTGGCGTGGGCAAGTTGGGTCAAAGGGGTGTTTCTACACTGTATGACCACTCTAGCTATAGACAATAGACAATAGGTGAAGGAGTAGGCCATTCGGCCCTTTGAGCCAGCACCGCCATTCAATGTGATCATGGCAGGATAGACAAAAGAGTCAGTGAATGTTGTTTACCTGGATTTTCAGAAAGCCTTTGATAAGGTGCCGCACATGGGGCTACTAAAGAAGATGGGAGCCCAGGGTATCAGACAGAGATAGCAGGTTTGCTGGATAGCAGAAGGCAAAGAGTGGTAATAAAGGGGACTTTTTCTGGTTGGATGCCAGTGACTAGCGGTGTTCTGCAGGGGTCAATGTTGGGGTCGCTACTCTTCATGTTGTATACCAATGGTTTGGATGAGGGAATTGAAGGGTTTGTGGCCAAATTTGCAGATGATATGACGATGGCCTCAAAATAAAAGGATGTACCTTTAGAACGGAGATGAGGAGGAATTTCTTTGGTCAGAGGCTGGTAAATCTGTGGACTTCATTGCCACAGAAGACTGAAGGCCAATTTTTTGGGGGGTATTTTTAAGGCGGAGATTGACAGATTCTTGATTAGTACAGGTGTCAGAGGTTAAGGGGAGAAGGTAGGAAAATGGGGTTGAGAGGAAAAGATAGCATTGAAACATATAAGATTGTTAAGGGTTTGGACACGCTAGAGGCAGGAAACATGTTCCCGATGTTGGGAGAGTCCAGAACCAGGGGCCACAGTTTGAGAATGGAGACGAGGAAACACTTTTTCTCACAGAGGTGAGTCTGTGGAATTCTCTGCCTCGGAGGGCAGTGGAGGCAGGTTCTCTGGATGCTTTCAAGCGAGAGCTAGATAGGGCCCATAAAAATAGCGGAGTCAGGGGATATGGGGAGAAGGCAGGATGATCAGCCATTATCACATTGAATGGCGGTGCTGGCTCGAAGGGCCGAATGGCCTACTCCCGCACCTATTGTCTATTATCTATTGTCTATTGAATGGCAGAGTAGACTTGATGGGCTGAGTGTCCAAATTCTGCTCCTGGAACGTATGAACTCGTGTGGAGACCGCGGCACTGATCCTTACTGCTGATCACAACCTCCCAAACTAAAAATTATTTATTTATTCCTATGCTCAGTTTTCTGTCCATTAATCAATCCTCACTCTATGCTAATATTTTACCCGACCCTCATGTGTTTTAATTTTGATCAATAATCACCTATGATCAAAGTTATTCTGAAAGTACAAATGGACCTCACAAACTAGTTTGCCCTTTTCCATAGTTACACTCTCAAACAATTCTGACATATTTGTCAAATAATGGTTTCTCTTTCATTAATCCATCTTGGCTACGCCTACTCCAATCATTATTTTCAAGATGCTTTCTTAACACTTCGTTAACAATAGACACTGGCATATTTCTACTGATGTTAGGTTGGCAGCGCCGCATTATGAAAGATGATAACCAATGAGTGATGTAAACGATCGAGTGCTTGTGATTTACTCTGTAGGAAAGAATTGCAGATGCTGGTTTAAATCGAAACTAGACACAAAATGCTAGAGTAACTCAGTGGGACAGGCAGCATCTCTGGAGAGAAGGAATGGGTGACATTTCACCTCGGCTGTTGACTCACTCAGGGGCAGCGGTTATTGCTGCTGTTTACCAGCTCTAAGTCTCCAAGTGTGATCCTAACCTTGGCTGCTGTCAGTGTGGATTTTGCAAATTCTCCTGCGACCAGCTGAGTTTCTTCAGGTGTCCCAGTTTCCTCCCATGCACCAAAGACTATGCTGGTAGGTTAATTATGACTGGAAAATACACTTATGTGTGGGATAATGACAATATAGAATTAGAGTTATAAGCACGTGTGAGAGGGAAGATGTTACAGGAGTGTAAGGAACTGAGAGTGGGGAAATGGAACTATTTAGATTAATTGAACTATTTAGATCACCCTCCTGTGAGTCATAGAGGCAGTCGCCCAATGGCAGCCTCTCTTGTTAGAAATAAGAGTTTATTTTTTTACGACTAACTCATTCAGTTGCACATTCTCTCCAAGACCTTGGTTCTGTGGTATTTTGGGCACTATTTTGTGTCTTCTATTATGACAAGGAATCTGTAACCCATTCTAATCTTGTATTTCACGTTTCCAGTATTCACTATTTCTTTATCTCGCATGTTCTGATGTGTTCAGATCTCTTTTGTTGTCTCCTAAACGCCACCTACAGACATACGTTCACTAATTTTTGCCATCATTTTTTAGCTAGCGTGAGTGTCATTCTATTTCGTCCTGTCTCCATCCTATCAAGGACATTCCCTTTTATTTTCTTCACATCATCCCCTCCTCAATACTCATTAGTTTTTTTTTTATCTCCAAATTTTCTAAGCACTGATGAAATGCTTCAAATGCTAGCAACCCAAAAATATAAACAGAAAATTCTGGAAAGGTCATCAACTTGAAACATTAACAGTTTATCATCAAAGTTTCTACCTGATCTACTGATTATTTCCTGTATTTTCAGCTTATATTTATGGGTGCCAGCATCTACAGCACTTCCCTCAGGAGATATCCCATAATTTTCCCTGTTTAAATGAGACCAACTCTTATTCGATGATGAATCTCTAACTTTCAGCAAATTTCGCTGCAAATGCATAAAGAGAGCATGTGATAGGTACATCTGTTGGTGACCTCCGATATTTTGGCTCACAATATTCACCAAAATATCCTAAAAGTAAATAGATCTTCCCATAGAGAGTAATAAAAACATGACATTTATGACCACGTGGAATAGTTGAGGTGAATAGCACAGATGCATTTTAGAAGAAACTGGGAGGGAGAAAGGAATAGGAAATATTTTGAAAGATTGAGGGAAACATGGGAGGCTCATTCGATCTGTCAACACCAGCAATGGCCAATGGCCTCCTAGGTTCAACAGCCTGTTTCTGTGCTGTAAAGATAATCCAAGATAATTTACCGCCCCTGTGACAGTCTTTTCAGGTAAAACAGAGGTTCACTTGCACCTCCTCAAACCTCATCTACTGCATCCGCTGTTCCAGGTTTGGACTCCTATATATCGGCGAGACCAAGCACAGGCTTGGCGATCTTTCAACTGAAAACCTCCGCTCAATCCACCTAAACCTACCTGATCTCTTGGTTTATAACACTTTATTTCCCCGTCCCATTCCAACACTGACCTTTCTGTCCTGGGCCTCCTCCAGTGTCAGAGTGAGGCCCAGCACAAATTGGAGAAACAGCACCTCCTATTTTGCTTGGGCAGCTTACACCCCAGCGGTATGAATATTGACTTCTCTAACTTCAAGTAACCCTTGCTTTCACTCTCTTTCCATCCCTACTCCTTCCGAGTTCTCCGACCAGTCTGACTGTCCCCTGATTACATTTCATCTCTGTATGCTTTGTTGTCAATGGCCTGGTTAACAATGATCTATTCTACATTTCCCTTGAACCTCATCCCCTTTGATGCCTCATTTTCACACCTTACACTTCCTTATCTCCTTTGACTAAGTCTGAAGAAGGGTCTCGATCCGAAATGTCATCAATTTCTTCTATCCGGAAATTCTGCCTGTCCCGTTAAGTTGCTCCAGCATTTTGTGTTTACCTATCCATGTTCTCCATGGATGCAGCCTGATGCACTGAGTTACACTAACATTTTGTGACGTTTCTTGTATTAACCAGCATCTGCAGTTCTTTGTTTCTACATCAAGAAATCATATAGGATTTGAAACATGCTCATATAAATTTAAGTTTGTGCTCTTGAATGATGATTTATTTATTTTGTTCGCCGACAACACATTAACATAGAACAATTCCCATATCTCGCCAAATTATGTTCGAGCAGCTCTCCCTTTGCTGAAGTTATATTCTATGATATCTTTTGCATGCTTATTAGGTTTGACATAATGTTTGCAAAGAAAGCAGCAGCTTAAAAAAAAGTGATGGTACACAAAATTGCTGGGGAAACTCAGCGGGTGCAGCAGCATCTATGGAGCGAAGGAAATAGGTGACGTTTCGGGCCGAAACCCTTCTTCAGACCTAGTGATGTTGAGGCGTTCTGTGGAGGAAGGTACAGACCACCCTACTCTGTGCTTTGCTGGGAAACCTGTCTGCTGAATTTGTGCCAACCTAACTTAGATTTTCCAGCAAGCCAGTTGAATTCAATAGGACGAGATGGCTATGGGGAGAATAGTTGTTTCAAGTTAACTTATTTAATTTGATTTAATTTAGTTGATCTAATTTAATTTAATGAAGTTGATTTTAAAGTTGTATTTATCTTTCTAATGCTTTCCTTTCACATTTAAAAAATAACTCTTTTAATAATGCCTGTGTGTTTTAGATTATTTGTAAATTCCAAAGAGATTCACAGAATTTTACATTTGAATGACAGTTTTGACAGCTGATGAATCAGGGGACAGGGCCTCACCAGTTGTCAATACTATTCTGGGGCAAGTGAATTCTGCAACTTATACTTTATAACTAAGTGGGGCCTGTCCTACTGGGAACTGTTTTTTCAATGCAACAGTACGACGCAAGAAAGAGTGACGAACAAATATGGGAACAACTTCCCAAAACCTTTTAATTAGGTATTATTGGCGTGCAAAGTTTGATCTGGGATTGTAGATTTTATTTCAATCCTTATAGAAACATAGAAAATAGGTGCAGGAGTAGGCCATTCGGCCCTTCGAGCCTGCACCGCCATTCGATATGATCATGGCTGATCATCCAACTCAGTATCCCATCCCTGCCTTCTCTCCATACCCCTTGATCCCTTTAGCCACAAGGGCCACATCTAACTCCCTCTTAAATAGAGCCAATGAACTGGCCTCAACCACCTTCTGTGGCAGAGAATTCCACAGATTCACCACTCTCTGTGTAAAAAATGATTTTCTCATCTCGGTCCTAAAAGACTTCCCTCTTATCCTTAAACTGTGACCCCTAGTTCTGGACTTCCCCAACATCGGGAATAATCTTCCTGCATCTAGCCTGTCCAACCCCTTAAGAATTCTGTAAGTTTCTATAAGATCCCCTATGTCCTATTCAAGTTACCCCCATTATTTGTGTAACCCTGGGCCTAATTTTAGTTATGCTCCCCAATGTTGTTTTGCGTAAATTTGACCATGTAATGAAATTGACTGGACTTAAATTTGCACACCATTTATTGGAATGTGGTCAATGAGGCCATCTATAGTTCCAGGAAAGGTATGGCCAAAGGGGACTGCCATTCTTTTCTCTTCCTTAGACTATGGAAGGAAATCATAGTGACTGCTGGTGCATTTGAGATGCTGCAGGGATCAATGTATATGTTGGACATAAATGATAATGTTTCAATTAGTGGATTTGCTTCTCTAAACGGGGGCATATTGATTTGGTTTTCTTTGACTTCACGATACTGGAACTACTAGGTTTATGACAGGTATCTTTAATACGCACAGACTGCAGATCGTACTGTGTGGTTTACTTAGTCATAGAGTGAAACAGTGTGGAAACAGGCCCTTCGGCCTAACTTGCCCACACCACCAAAATGTCCCAGCTACACCAGTCCCACCTGCCTGCGCTTGGTCCATATCCCTCCAAACTTGTTACTTCTGCACCAAACATAATACACCCACTAACAACACAAAGTTGATCAGCAAAGTAGGTTTGTTTCAACATGTCATTGGCCCTTAGGTACTGTGACAGGCATTGCAGAAGCATGCAATATTCCCATTTCAACCATTTTTAATTGCTTGATCATAGAAACCCCATCCTTCCCCATAACAAAATTCTGAAAAGGCATTCATAGCTGATGATTACTTGGTGCTTAGTTTCATGTGAAACTCCTAAAAAAATTAAGTGCTTATGAAGACTATTCGACACTTTTTAATCTTGGGCTGATCTGTAGCAAGTAACATTCGGACCAAACAATGTCCATCTCCGACATGAGAGAATATAAACACCTAATTGTTGTAGTCAGCAGTAGTACCATCTTCATACTCTGTACCATCCTGGGGTTTACTATTGATCAGACCCATCAGATAAATATTGTGACAATAGGAGGTTAGAAATCAGGAATTCTACTGAGGACAGAATCAAAGCCTTTCAACACCTAAGAACGAATGTAGCTCCAACAATAATGAAGAAGGATAACAGCATCTGAGACAAAGCAACTTGTTGATTGCCACCTCACTCACCCCTTTAGCCTTTCACACACTCCACCATGGAATGGCACTGCTGTGGATAATCTTTTGCAACACATCCTAGTTGAGCCTCCAACACTAAGAACAGAGTTGGCAGCAGTTGAAGATGGCATCACAGCTTTATATTCTCTAAGGCACTTTGTGATTTGCAATATAATCTTGTCCACGTGTCCCTTATACTATGCAACAATGGGACACTTTAAATAACAGCTGGGATATTCGAAGAAACGCCAAAAAAGTAATGACAATATATTTCTCCTTTTACGTAAAAAATAAACGTATTGTAATTAAAACAACGCGTAACCTGACACGAGGTCTTTGCGGGGCAGGGCTGATTGCAGTGGGACTGGTGCGGAGTTGCAGCGACTTTGGGGTGCGTTGTCTGAGTGTAAACATGCAATGAAGTGTACACACGTCGTTGCATTGGTGAATCTTTCACTGCGTTGAAGGTGTTCTCAGGACGAAGATGGCGGCAGTGGACATGTAAAGCCGAGCCATTTCACTCCTCAAGGGTCAGCAGGCAAAGAACATGGATTATTTCAACAGTTTTTCTGGCAGGGGATCCCGCTTGTTGCGGGGCACTTCCAACAGACTCTGGGCTAGTTTGCGAGAGGTTCATTTCCTGGACTCGGTGAAGGAGACGGACACGGCCGGGCACGAAACCACCTCCATTGGTAAGTCGGGAATGTTTGCAAACTTTGGGCCGAAGTTTGAACACTTCTGATCCTCAACACTTCGCCCTTAGCAGAAATAATGTGGCCGGTCTCCGCACCATGAACACTATTCGACCGGAAAATAAAAGACCAGAATCATGGCGCTTTGCGTGTGTCATTTTGTTTTAAGAAAAGGAAGTTCACCAAACTTATTGAAAGACCCAACGCGATCCTTTTCCCCCTTGAATTCAGCAAACTAAATGTCGAATTCAGCAAACATGATTTGCATGTCTGTGTTTACATTTTCAGTTTGATTTATGTGGGAATTGGGGAAAGCAAACTCGCTTCTGCTCTTAAAATAATAGATGCTGGAAGTAATCAGTGGCTGACAGAGAGGGATTGAGAGTTAGCACAACCCCTGCTGGCTGGAGGGGGCGAGAACGACTAATGACTCCCAAAAAAGTCGCCGACCGTGCACGAAATATAAACTCTTGCATCTGCTGCAAATGCGAGATAAAAAACCGAGAATGCTGGAAAGGCTCGGCAGGTACTCAGTCTCAGCTGTTTGACCCGCTCTTGAGTGTTTCCACCTTTTGTGTTCCGGATGCACGACTATGCACGACCTGCTGAGAGTGTGGAGTCCGAGATTTGCAGGGTGACCGGTTGCTTCACGCTTGCAGCCCGACTCAGCCTGGTCCGGATTGTCCCTGGTGTGCATGTGCGGGGAATCCGGGGATCGCTGGTCAGTGTGGACACGGTGGGCCGAAAGGCATGTTTCCGTGCTGTATCTCTAAATTAAACTAAACATAAAGGAACTGATTGTTGATGTCAGAAACTGGGGATCCGCAAACCTTTCTTTGATGTGATGGCAGTGGGGAGAGTCAACAGTTTTAATCTCCAGGGCATGCATATCTCTGAAGAAGGCCTAGCATATTGATGCAATCACAAATAAGCTCATTAATGCCTCTACTTCCTTTAAAGATATAGTAGAGTCGGTATGTTGACGAATACTTCTTCATACTTCTACAGGTGTACAGTAAAGAGCATACTGACTAATTACATTATGGCCTGAAAACCATGACCACCAAGTTCAAGAACAGCTTCTTCCCATCAGTCTCTTGAACACTGCACCACTAACCATTACCTCAGCAACTATGTGTAGGAACGAACTACAGATGCTGGTTTAAACTAAAGATAGACATAAAAAGCTGGAGTAACTCAGCGGGACAGGCAGCATGTCTGAGACGCTCAGAGATGCTGCCTGTCCCACTGAGGTACGCCAGCGTTTTGTGTCTAACCTCAGCAACTATTATCTTCTATGGATTGTGTTTTTGGTTGTACTATGGACTTTGGTTTTGCACTATTATGGTAAACTAATATTGCAGTTATGAATTGTATTGTATTACTGATTATTATATATTTATGTGCATGTCATTGCGCTAATGAGTCTGTTAAGTTGCAGTAAGTAAAAACTTCACTGCTTTGTTGCCGGCACATATGACAGTTAAACACACTTGTCTCTTAAAAGGAAAGTAGCTGATATAGTATATTTGGAATTTCAGGAGGAACTTTGATGAGATGGCACTCTACAATTTACTGAATAAGAGCTTGTGACTTTGGGGATAGTATGTTATGGATGGCTGACCAAAAGAAATGGATCAATAGAATAAATGGATTGTATACAGTTTGGCAATGTGTAACTAATGGAGCGTGGTTGAAAGATATGGTAGTCAGGCAGGAAAATGAAAACAAGGACAAAATCAGATCAGTCCTGACTTTATTAGATTGAATTGAATTGAATTGAATACCTTTATTGTCATTCAGACCTTACGGTCTGAACGAAATTTCGTGCCTGCAGTCATACATACAATCATACAATAATAAACAACAATAAACACAAATTAACACCACCACAGTGTATCCTCCAAGCACCTCCTCACTGTGGTGGAGGCAAAAATCTATGGTCACGTCAATCAATTCAGCTTGCTTATTTATGTATTGTATTTATTTACCTTTCTTGTACATCAGTGGAGCTGCACACTAAATCTCGTTGCACTGACGTGCAATGACAATAAAATATATTATTATTATTATTATTATTATTATTATTAAATGGCAGAGTTGGTTTCTGAGGCCATAGTCAAGTCAAGTCCAGAGAGTTTATTGTCATGTGTCCCAGATAGGAAAATGACATTCTTGCTTGCTGCAGCACAACAGAATATTGTAGGCATAAGTACAGATCAGATCAGTGTGTCCATATACCATAGAATAATATATATATATATATATATATATAATATATATATAATAGATAAAGTGAAAAGGCTATATATATAATATATATATATATAATTATCATTATTTAGTGTAATATATTATCTATTATATAATGCTTCTATATCTATTTATTTTCAATTTCCGCTCGTACATATATCTATGTCTATTATATATAGTCATGTAAATAAAAATATATATTGCCTTGATGATGCTGGCAGCCTTTTTGACGGCGGCAGCGACTTGCGGTTAGATCCCCTCGATGGTAGGAGGTTCAGAGTGATGATTGGACTGGGCAGTGTTTACAACTTTTTTGCAAGCCTTTTCCGCTGCTGGACGCTCCGGGTTGCCGAACCAAGCCACGATGCAACCGGTCAGCATGCTCTCTACTGTGCACCTGTTGAAGTTCGAGAGAGTCCTCCTTGACATACCAACTCTTCGTAATCTTCTCAGGAAGTTGAGGCGCTGATGTGCTTTTTTATGATTGCATCAGTGTTCTGGGACCAGGAGAGATCATCGGAAATATGCACGCCCAGGAATTTGAAGTTCTTGACCCTTTCCATCATCGACCCGTTGATATAACCTTAATTGTTGGTAGGTGCTGTTCTTTCACCTCTGCTTCACATGGTGCCGCCGACACACAGCCCGTCACAGTGTGGTCGCACGGGGGAGACGAGGCGGAGAGCGGCCGTGGGAGAGTGCAGGCTGTCCCGAGAGATGCGCACCTTTGGCCGCTTACAACTTGGTGCTCGGGTTCAGAGTGCCCAGTCACCTATGGCTTTTGTGGGAAAATGACCCCCACCCTCCCGTCTCCATCGGCCAGTGATGTGATGGACGTGGTGGTCTGGACCAATCGCTGACAAGTCACGCGCCCCCCCCCGGTGATGTCATATCCGTTATTAGATTTTTAGTGAGTTGCTATTTGGTGAGTTGACTTGTAGGCGACGCAGTCTTTCAGTGAGTTGGCGTTTCGACATAGCGGCCTTTCGGTAAGTTTGCTTTTAGACGTCCCGCCACTTTGGTTAGTTTGTTTCTAGGCGTCCCACCCTTTCGGTTAGTTAGCGTTTCGGCTTTGTACGCTTTCGGTTATTTAGATTTTCGGCTTTGTTTCCGTTCGGTTATTTGGCTTCCACTTCTTGTTGGATAGGGGTTGGACAGGCTAGATGCAGGAAGATTGCTCCCGATGTTGGGGAAGTCCAGGACAAGGGGTCACAGCTTAAGGATAAGGGGGAAATCCTTTAAAACCGAGATGAGAAGAACTTTTTTCACACAGAGAGTGGTGAATCTCTGGAACTCTCTGCCACAGAGGGTAGTCGAGGCCAGTTCATTGGCTATATTTAAGAGGGAGTTAGATGTGGCCCTTGTGGCTAAAGGGATCAGGGGGTATGGAGAGAAGGCAGGTACGGGATACTGAGTTGGATGATCAGCCATGATCATATTGAATGGCGGTGCAGGCTCGAAGGGCCGAATGGCCTACTCCTGCACCTAATTTCTATGTTTCTATGTTTCTATGTTTGCTTCGGCTTCTCGTCCTTCAACGCCATGTCAACACACGATGACTGTCAAGGCTGTAAACAATCTGGTCCAATTTTGGACAAATATACCTGTTCTGAAGGATGACAGATCCTGGTGGATACCAGAGATGTAGATGCAAGTGTTACTTCCTTGTGATGCAAATCGCTTTTTTTTTTAAACAAACAGTTGGTATTGCTGCTGTTAATGATGGTGACTTATTTATGTCACTAATTGAATTTTTAGATTTCCCAATTGCCATAATGGCATGTTTGCCTACAAATAGAACTGTGAAAATTAGATCTGAAACAGCCCATTGTAATGTCATAGTTATAGTTGGAATTAGTGAAATTTACAGTAATTCCATTTTCCTCCTCTTCGGAATACAAAAGGGCTTTTGCATGGCATGATGATGAGTACTTGGTCTGTTTACCACTCAGCAAATGTGAAACTCATTGTATTTTTTGCAATTCTACAAGAACAAATCCCCTGCGTGATTTTCAGATCGCCTTTCTGATTTCCTTCTGTTTGCAGATTGCTGAAATCTGTCTCTGTTTTGAAATTTACTAATGAGTGCGTAGCTAATTATTATAAATTACTGTGAAGTCAGGGCAGAAATAGTTATATAATATTATTCTGAACTTTGATCTGAATTTTTCTACTCCCCTTGGGGTGGTGCATCTGGTTCTATTGTGTTATTTGTGTGACATGAATTGGAAAATGTGGACAATATCTTTCTGGATAAAGTACTTATTATAAGATGATGTACTGTATTATGATATGAAGTACCTATTGTAATATAATTCACTAGGATGTAGGAAGAAGCTAGTTTCATGCAGTCATTGAGGAGGAGGAGCCATCTTGGGGAACGGCTGCTAACCAGTAGCCGTCCGTTTAATTCATTTTTTTCCAGTTTTTAGTAAGTCTTGTTCTTCGTTTGTTGGAGAAATGGACTTCTTAATGTGGGGGGAAGGAGGTAATTTTACTTCTAGGTCCCTACCTGGTCGGTGAGGCAGCTTTTTCTCCGGGCTGCCCGTCGACCCGTCCTCGTGGCCTACCAGCGGGCGTGGAGCACCGTTTCCTGGCGGGGACCAGCCAGCACCTCGGCTTCATTGGCGGCACAGCGCTGGAGCGCTATCGCGGAGCGGAGCGGGCGATGCCTTGCCTGGGTCGCCGCGCTGGATCGACGCGCTGGAGCTCGGTTGAGCTGTGACCGCCGTGATCAACACCTCCGGGCTGCGGGTCTGTGGAGCGGAGCGGGCGTGCCGACTTTAACATCGGGAGCCTGGGAGCTCCAACCCGGTGCGTCCTTGTCGGCTTCGGAAGCCAGGTCCACTGTGAGGACTCTCCCGACGCCGGGGCAACACCACCCAGCCAGAACGGCCAGGAACATCGGGCCTCCGTAGAGGCAATAGGCCTGACTTTGGGTGAACTGGGGTTGGGGACTGGACTTTGTGCCTTCCCCCACAGTGGTAAGCACTGTGGGGGGATGATTTTTCTGTGTGTAAGTTACTATGTTGGTCTGTGTCCAAGATGGCTGTCGGAAGGGAGAGTGGACGCTAGTGCGCTTTAGCTGCCGCTGCTCTCTCTTCACATTGTGTTTTTTGATTTTTTGATTTTGTGTCTTTGGAGCGATTTCTATCTTTAATTTGTGTATTGATGATGTCCTTATTATTTATTTTTCTCCGACTATATGTTTTTTTCTCTTCTGTTAATTTTTGTAAGGTGTCCTTGAGATTTGAAAGGCGCCCGAAAATAAAATTTATTATTATTATTATTAGTCTAACTGTTTAATCACTGAAAGCTGAATTTCTTTCAAAGGTACTAAAACCTTTTGCCTTTTCCCTGTTTGACTACTGCTCACCTTGAACATGTATACTTTCGATTAATGCTCCACTTGTATGACACCATGTATACAACTAATGAATCATATCCCTGAAAATCTATGACACAGGAGTGGAACCTTGGTACAAGTGTAGGCCAGTTGAAACAGTGCGACTTCACCCTCATGGCAACCTCCAGCCCTCCCATGGTTTGCCAAGTACACATCTCGAGATGATTTAAATGTGAAAAGGGTTTCTGCACAGGTCTTTCGGGCAGTGACTTTGAGGCCCATACAGTTTCTTGTGTCCCTAACCTATCTAACCTTTCCTCCTGTCTAAACTTTCTAGTCTTGGCAACATCCACAGTTTCCTAGCGTCAGAATTATTTTGCTGTTTAAGTTTGTGTCAGAAGTGTCCCAATTGTGTCAGGACTGACCACTTTGATACAAGGTCATCAAACTGTCCAGATAACTCGATTTCTCGCTGTCCACAGATACCAGAAAAACTACTGAGTGAATCCGCTGTGGTGAATGTTTATGTAAATTTTTATGTAGTTGTGTCTTGTTGCTTTTTTGTTAGTATGGCTGTATGGTAATTTGAATTTCACTGTACCTGAATTGGTACATGTCATAATAAACTGTCCTTGAACCTTGAATCTTGGCTATATTACTCATTTAATATCAATGTATTTTTTCAATGAAAACTATCAAGATGCAGCAGTTTGCACCATCTAAGGAGAATGGAAGAGTTAGTGTTTCATCAAATCCCTTTACAACTTTCTGCTCTGAACTGCACTATTTTCTGCACCACCTAAATTATCAATGGCGTTTATACAATGGAGTATTCGCTCGCACAGTTGAGTTATTTTTGAGCAAAGACCTGAAATTGCAGTATGGATCTCTGAGTCCAGTCATCACATCCTACTAATTTACTTCAAATCCTTTATCGTTATTTCCTTCTTTCAAACTTCTGCATTCTTATTGATGGGACTTGAATACAGGCTCTTGATGAATTCAATTACTGCATTTCTAATGAGGTGCTCTGTTGATGGAAAAAATATCTGTGTGTTTAGATGTAAACATTTCCAGGAAGGTCAAGTTGAAGAGGCAAGTGGTCTGATAGGATTCTGATAACATTTGATAAACAACCAACACCAGAATAGATTGACTGCTTCCTTTGCTCAAGGCCATTTTCAGATATTACTGTTTTTCTTTTGATTTTCTCTGTTGACATTTTCTTCTGTATATCAGGAAGTGAATAGTGTTTTGGGGTGAAAGCAATTTCTTACCGTGAAGTGTATAGGTTGTTCCAAAGCTTCATCTTATGTTACTAACAGACAAATAATGGTGCAAAATGTCATTTGATGCATGAATGATGTTGGGTGAAACTTCAGCAGTATGGAGGTGAATAGTGCATTTCTAGTTCAGTGAATATTATGTTGGTACAAGGCTTGATATGAGAGAAACTGCTTGTGTGAAATGAGGAGCTTTTAATCCAGATGTCAATAGCGAAAGAGAATAATTAAATGCATGCATGCATGGTTCTGCCACACAGTTACGTTTTTTTTTTTCTCCTGTGGTGTTAGGGAAGTTGAGTAAAAACATGAAACTGCACTCAGTTTAAAAAAAAATTTAAAAATTCAGAAAACTTGACTCACCAGACCTGTGGAATTGCATGCAAACAGCAATAAGCACTTTTCTTTCTTGCTTTTCAATTATAGCAGTACAGCTCTTTGGGTGTTGCGGGCAACTCCTTTCCACCCGACGCTACTGCTGTCACCTTCCACTTTTGAGGATTTTTGAAGAGCTTTTGTGTTGGGTACTGAAAATGGTGAGCTTCCTGAGAACCCCACTCACTGAGGCAGTTCAGAGCTGTGAATTAACCTAGTGTCTCCCTGCTGGCAGACACTCTTACTACATCCCAATGCTGAACCAGAATAACATGTTGAAACAAAGAACTGCAGGTGCTGGTTTAAACAAAACAGAGACACAAAGTGCTGGAGTAACTCAGCGAGTCAGGCAGCATCTCGAGAAAAAGGATGGGTGACATTTCGGGTCTGGATTTCAGGTTGGAAGGTGAATGCAACTTGAGGATAGAGAAATCAATATTCATATCCCTGGGTTATAAACTGCCCAAGCAAAATATGCGGTGCTGTTCCTCCAATTGTGTTTGGCCTCACACTGACAGTTGAGAATGCCCAGGACAGAAAGGTCAGTATGGGAAGGGGAGTTAGTGTTTGGCAACCAGGGGATCGCATTGGCCAGGGTGGACTGAGCGTAGGTGTTCAGCGAAACAATCGTCCAGTCCGCACTTGGTCTTGCTGATATATAGGAGTCCGCACCCAGAACGGCGGATATAGTAAATGAGGTTGGAGGAGGTGCAAGTGAGCCTCTGCATCACCTGAAAGAACTGTCGGGGTCCCTGGCCGGAGTCGAGGGAGGTGGTAGAGGGACAGATGTTGCATCTCCTGTTTGGGTTACAGTAACCCCCATAATGTTTGGGACAAAGACCCATCATTTATTTATTTGCCTCTGTACTCCACAATTTGATATATGTAATATAAAAAAAAACACATGTGGTAAAAATGCACATTGTCAGATTTTATTAAAGACCATTTTTACATATTTTGGTTTCACCACATTTACAGCTGTGTTTATACATAGTCCCCCCATATCAGGGCACCATAATGTTTGGGACACATGGCTTCACAGGCGTTTGTAATTGCTCAGGTGTGTTTAATTGCCTCCTTAAGGCAGGAATAATAAGAGCTCTCAGCACCTAGTCTTTCCTCCAGTCTTTCACCTTTGATCACCTTTGGTGTTTATCAACGTGGAGTGCCAGGTTGTGCCAATGAAAGTCAAAGAAGCATTATGCGACTGAGAAACACGAATAAAACTGTTAGAGACATCAACCAAACATTAGGCTTACCAAAATCAACTGTTTGGAACATCATTAAGAAGAAAGAGAGATTAGTGAGATTAGTGAGATTACTAATCGCAAAGAGACTAGCAGGCCAAGGAAATCCTCCACAGTTGATGACTGAAGAATTCTCTTTATAATAAAGAAAAATCCTCAAACACCTGTCCGACAGATCAGAAACACTTGTCAGGTGTGGATTTGTCAATGACCACTGTCCGCTGAAGACTTCATGAACAGAAATGATTTGGACGAGGGAATTGAATGCAACATCTCTACGTTTGCGGATGACACGAAGCTGGGGGGCAGCATTAGCTGTGAGGAGGATGCTAGGAGGCTGCAAGGTGACTTGGATAGGCTGGGTGAGTGGGCAAATGCATGGCAGATGCAGTATAATGTGGATAAATGTGAGGTTATCCACTTTGGTGGCAAAAACAGGAAAGTAGACTATTATCTGAATGGTGGCCGATTAGGAAAAGGGGAGATGCAGCGAGACCTGGGTGTCATGGTACACCAGTCATTGAAAGTAGGCATGTAGGTGCAGCAGGCAGTGAAGAAAGCGAATGGTATGATAGCATTCATAGCAAAAGGATTTGAGTATAGGAGCAGGGAGGTTCTACTGCCGTTGTACAGGGCCTTGGTGAGACCACACCTGGAGTATTGCGTACAGTTTTGGTCTCCTAATCTGAGAAAAGACATTCTTGCCATAGAGGGAGTACAGAGAAGGTTCACCAGACTGATTCCTGGGATGTCAGGACTTTCATATGAAGAAAGACTGGATAGACTCGGCTTGTACTCGCTAGAATTTAGAAGATTGAGGGGGGATCTTATAGAAACTTACAAAATTCTTAAGGGGTTGGACAGGCTAGATGCAGGAAGATTGTTCCCAATGTTGGGGAAGTCCAGAACAAGGGGTCACAGTTTAAGGATAAGGGGGAAATCTTTTAGGATTGAGATGAGGAAAACATTTTTCACACAGAGAGTGGTGAATCTCTGGAATTCTCTGCCACAGAAGGTAGTTGAGGCCAGTTCATTGGCTATATTTAAAAGGGAGTTAGATGTGGCCCTTGTGGCTAAAGGGATCAGGGGATATGGAGAGAAGGCAGGTACAGGATACTGAGTTGGATGATCAGCCATGATCATATTGAATGGCGGTGCAGACTCGAAGGGCCGAATGGCCTACTCCTGCACCTAATTTCTATGTTTCTAAATACCGAGGCAACACTGCAAGATGCAAACCACTGGTTAGCTGCAAAAATAGGATGGCCAGGTTACAGTTTGACAAGAAGTAATTAAAAGAGCAACCACAGTTCTGGAAAAAGGTCTTGTGGACAGATGAGATGAAGGTTAACTTATATCAGAATGATGGCAAGAGCAAAGTATGGAGGAGAGAATGAACTGCCCAAGATCCAAAGCATACCACCTCATCTGTGAAACACAGTGGTGGGGGTGTTATGGCCTGGGCATGTATGGCTGCTGAAGGTACTGGCTCACTTATCTTCATTGATGATACAACTGCTGATGGTAGTAGCATAATTAATTCTGAGGTGTATAGACACATCCTATCTGCACAAGTTCAAATAAATGCCTCAAAACTCATTGGCCGGTGGTTCATTCTACAAGAAGACAATGATCCCAAACATATTGCTAAAGCAACAAAGGAGTTGTTCAAAGCTAAAAAATGGTAAATTCTTGAGTGGCCAAGTCAATCACTCGATCTGAACCCAATTGAGCATGCCTTTTATGTGCTGAAGAGAAAACTGAAGGGGACTAGCCCCCAAAACAAGCATAAGCTAAAGATGGCTGCAATACAGGCCTGGCAGAGCATCACCAGAGAAGACAGCCAACAAATGTTGATGTCCATGTATCGCAAACTTGCATGCAAATGATATGCAACAAAATATTAAACATTACTATTTTCATTTACATGATATTGCTGTGTCTCAAACATTATGATGCCCTGAAATGGGGGGACTATGTATAATTACTGCTGTAATTTCTACATGGTGATCACAAAATGCATAAAAATGGCCTTTATTAAAATTTGACAATGTGCACTTTACCACATGTAATTTTTTTCTATTCCAAATCTCAAATCGTGGAGTACAGAGGCAAATAAATAAATGATGGGTCTTTGACCCAAACATTATGGAGGGCACTGTACATGTTTGTGGGCAGTACAGTGGTGCAGCTGCCTCAAAGTGCCAGAGACCGGTTTCTATCCTGACATTGGATGCTTTCTGTGTGGAGTTTGCACGTTCTTCCTGTGACTGCATGAGTTTCCTCTGGGTGCTCCGGTTTCCTCCCACATCCCAAATATGTGTGGGTTTGTAAGTTAATTGTCCACTCTAAATTGCCTGTCATGTCTAGGGTCGATGAGAGTGGGATAACATAAGTGTAAGCGAGTGAATGATAGTCAGTGTGGACTCTGGGCCGAAGGACCGCTTTTCATGCTGTATTTCTAAACTAAACCACTTTTATGTGAAAAAGAATTACCTGTCAGACCCTTTGACTCTCTTCTCACTCACTTAAACCCATGCCGTCTAGTTTTAGATACCCTTACCATGGGAAATAGATAGGCTCATGATTTTACATGCGTGAAAGAAATGCATGGTTTTGTGGTTTGATGCCAAGAGTCAGTATCCCGAATGTATCCAGCGGCTGAGATTAAATAAATCAACGTGCCAGGCAGAGTTAAAGTCACATCCCCATGCCTAGTCAAATCCCCCTGTTGAAATCAGGTTCACTTTCACATGCAAATTGGCAATATGGAAACTTAAAATATGGAAACGTACAGTTTTGGTCTCCTAATCTGAGAAAAGACATTCTTGCCATAGAGGGAGTACAGAGAAGGTTCACCAGTGATTCCTGGGATGTCAGGACTTTCATATGAAGAAAGACTGGATAGACTCGGCTTGTACTCGCTAGAATTTAGAAGATTGAGCGGGGATCTTATAGAAACTTACAAAATTCTTAAGGGGTTGGACAGGCTAGATGCAGGAAGATTGTTCCAGATGTTGGGGAAGTCCAGAACAAGGAGTCACAATTTAAGGATAAGGGGGAAATCTTTTAGGACCGAGATGAGGAAAACATTTTTCACACAGAGAGTGGTGAATCTCTGGAATTCTCTGCCACAGAAGGTAGTTGAGGCCAGTACATTGGCTATATTTAAGAGGGAGTTAGATGTGGCCCTTGTGGCTAAAGGGGTCAGGGGGTATAGAGAGAAGGCAGGTACAAGATACTGAGTTGGATGATCAGCCATGATCATATTGAATGGCGGTGCAGGCTCGAAGGGCCTGTGACTGCATGAGTTTCCTCTGGGTGCTCCGGTTTCCTCCCACATCCTGCACCTAATTTCTATGTTTCTATGTTAAAATTGCATCAATGTGCTGGGCTTAGGACAAAAACTTCATGATATGCCTGCCCAATAAATTGAAACTTTACTCTCTCCACACCATGTTGTCGATGAATGTAGGTTTGTGGATCCTCTGCTTTCCCCTTCCAAAGTTAGCTATATTTGTCTTGCCCACAATGAGGGCAAGATTGTTGGTACCATTCGATCAGATTTTCATTCTCCCTCCTATATTCCGATTCATCATTACCCATTATTTGTCCAACAATGGTGGTATCGTCGGCGAAGTTAAATCCGGCATTGGAACTCTGTTCCCTGCTCAGTCATGAGCAGAGCACAGGACTGAGCATAGTCCTGAGGTGCTCCAGGAGGAAATATTGTTACCAATTTGTACTGATTGTGGTCTACCAATGAGTAAGTCGAGGATCCAGTTACATAAGGATGAGCAGAGACCCAGTTTCCTGAGTTTGATAACAGGTTTGCAGGGGATGATGGTGTTGAACAACAAGCTCAAAGAACAATGACGTGGGTTCTTATTATCCAAGTGGCTCATTGCAGAATGGAGAGCCAACGAAATCCCATCCCCTATTGATATATGGTGGCGGTTGGCAAATTGTAGCAGTTCCAGGTCCTTGCTATGAAAGGAGTTGAAATGCATCATAGCCAACCTCTCAAAGCACTTCATCACCATGGATGTTAGTGCCACCGGTTGGTAGTCATTGAGGCACATTAGTAGTCATTGAGGCATGTCACTCTTCTTGTGCACCTTTATTATTCATGTCCTTTTAAAGCAGTGGGGAACCTCGGACCTTAGCAATGACAGGTTGAAGATGTCTGCAAAAACTCTGGCCAGTTGCTTCCTGCAAGTTTTTAATAATGCTGCCAGAAACGCCATCAGGGCTAAATGCTTTGATCAATCCTTTTCGAAGCGAGCATAAAATGCATTGAGCTTGCCCGGGAATTATACCTTATTGTCGCTTGAGCTGACACTTGGTCTCCTCTTGTAGGAAGTGAAGGTGTGCAAGCCGTGACATACCTGGCCGAATGTCTGTCTCAACCTTCTGTTTAGAGCAAAAGTATCTTGTCGCCTTTCTGATGGCCTTACTTGGACTTCCTATATGAACCTGTATTGCCAGCTTGAATGCCGAGATGTAGTCGTCAGTAGATTACGGACACCTTGGTTCATCCAAGGCTTCTGGTTTGGGAACACGTGGATGGATTTGGTGAGATCACATTCCTGCACCCATTTTGTTATGAAGTCGGGAATAACCATAGAATATTTGTTCAGGTCCGTTGTCGAGTCCTTGATCATTGGCCAGACTACCAACACCAAGCAGTAGTGTAGTCCATTCTCTACCTCCCCAGATCAGGCAGTCCTTACCTCTGTAGCTGTGCCCTTCAGTCGCGGCCTTCGGTAGATACAATAGTGCTAATCTAATTAAATGGACAAGCGGCCTGCCAGTTACAGTACAGATATATGCTGTCTCTTTTAACTCTAAGTATCAATGTTATATTTGAGCAGGGAATAATTGATTCTTCACTAGTTATAATAAGATAGATTAATTATATACGTAATTGAGAAGAAATGGGTACATGTGAATATCCTTTTCAGAAACAGAATCTGAAAATTGAGTATGTGTTGCATTTTGGAAGGTCAAATGCAAGAGGAAAGTATACAGTAAATGGCAAGACTCTCAGGAGTATTGACACACAGTGGGATCTTTGAGTGCAAGTATTTAGGTGCCAGAAAGTAGCAACATAAGTATATAGAGTGGCAAAGAAGGCACACTGCATGTTTGCCTTCATCGGTCAGCAGATTTAGTATAAAAGTAGGCAAGTCATGTTGCAGCTTTACAAACCTTTGGGACAGATGGGATTAGTTTAGATTTGCTTCATGGTCAGCACAAAGATGATGGGCTCAAGGACATGTTTCTGTGCAGTATTGTTCTTGGTACCGAAGGGAAGCAATTGAATGTAGAAACAAGGAACTGCAGATGCTGGTTCCTTGAAATAAAGAAGAGACAAAGTGCTGGAGTAAAACAGCAGGCCAAGCAATGTCTCTGAAGGATACGGATAGGTGACATTTCAGGTTGGGACCATGTTCAGAATGAGTCCGAAGAAGGGTCCTGACCTGAAACATCATCTATCCATCTCTGGAGAGAAGGAATGGGCGACGTTTCGGGTCCCGACCAGAGATGCTGCCTCACCAGCTGAGTTACTCCAGCATTTTGTGTCTACCTTCGATTTAAACCAGCATCTGCAGTTCTTTCTTACACATCAGTTATCCATGTTCTCAGAGATGCTGTCTGACCCTGAGGAAATATAATACAATAGAATTGCTCAAATGATAACTTCTGTGTGAGGAACTTATGTTAAGTTGCAAGAGAATGACTTGGAGCTGAGTTTTTCAGAAATACATAGCCCACAAAGAAATAAAGAACACACACACATAGGAGAACAGATGGCTTATTATAACATGGAGATGTTGATGTAAATAGGCATAGCTTTGTTTGCTTTGAAGCGGCTATAAATCTGTCAGAAGTTGTATTTGGTTTAGTTTGGTGTTTAGAGTATAGGTTATTGATGGGGTTCTTCTCAAGACATGAGCATCATGGGTCCTTTCTTTATGGCACATATTTGAGCTCGGGTGTGCAATAAAGGGGATTCATGGTTGTCTATATTGGGTCGTGGGCACCAAGGCTAGATAATAGTCTGTGATCTGGTTTGTGCTGTTTAAATATATTTGTGTTGAGATAAGAGATAAGGCATAGGTGATGGTTGTGTGACCTTTGTATAAAGGTGGTTTCTTATGTTTATAGAAAACTGAGAAAGTAACTCTGTTTTGATAATCTTCCATTTGCTGTGTGGAATGCTATTAGTGAGGAGGCCCTACATTCCTTTCGTCCAGAGATAGAAGGGGGACATTGTAATTAAACTAGACCCGAGCTTGGGAAGAAGCAATCAAGTGTGACAATTAGTGGCCTTTGTGTGGTTGGGGATTGTAGAAATAACTTAAGTCCTTACCACTTTGTAAGAATGGGGCAAAACTCATATTTAATCCATAAGTAACTGTATTTTAACTATGAAGTAGGGAATTATTTGTGAAGTGTATTGGGTTTTAATTAGGATTGTAAGTATTAGACTTTGTTTAAATCTGAAGTTTTAGAAATAACTTTCTTTTCCAAAAGTGAAAATATATGTTTTGTGTGTATGTATTGTGTGATTGATGTATGATGTGTATTATATTCTTTTTTTTTTTTTTTAATAATTTTTAATAGAAGCAATTGTACACGGATAAATCGCTCGGCATCTACAATTATATTGTACAGCTTCATTTTTTTCAAATGTTATCATAACAAACACACAGTAGACAGAGAACAAAAAACAACAATTAAAGAAAAAAAAAAAAACAAACGAGTGGAGGGCAGCCAGAATATCAGTCAGAGTGCAAGATCAAAGTTCGCTCAGATTAAAGACATAGCACAGCAGCAAAATAAACAAATCAGACAGTTATGCCTCATCAAGCAATATCAAAAATGGTTTCCACACCTTCAAAAAATAATTTTGTGAATTCCCTTTGTTAAAACTAATCTGTTCCATTTTAGCAATAGAAAGCATTTCGTTGAACCACCTCTTGAAACATGGGGAGAGTGGAGACTTCCAATTCAGTAAAATTATTTTTTTAGCTGCAAACATACCTGCTCTAAGAATCTGCTTCTGGTGGGAAGGAAGGGCCCTTGTATTGTCAGAGCAACCAAAAATAGCCAGATTACAATCAGGCAGAATATTTATTCGACATTGTTTGGAAAGACAGTTAAATATGTCACTCCAGAAATTACTTAATACTGGACAATGCCAAAATAAATGTGATGGTGATCCTTCTGCAGTACCACATCTGTCACACATGGAGGAAACCGATTCAAAAATCTTGTTAAGTTTGGTTTTAGAATAATGTAGTCTATGCAAGACTTTAAATTGAATTAATCTGTAGCTAGAACTAATAGAGCAGCTCTGTATACCGGACAAACCTTCCTCCCACAGTTCATTTGTGTATTATATTCTGAGAGGTGATCTATGAGAATTACTTTTTTATTTCTGTGGTTTTACTTCATTGAAATAAAATGTTTTTGAGCAAAGAGGTTAAAGAAAACCACAGAGGGAAAAAGGTTGTAAAGTGGCCAGAAAAGGGGAAATCATGTGACTATACATGTTGTCAATCACTGGAAAGGATTTAGTTGATTGGTTAATGCAAATAAGCTAAATGTATGGTAAACCATAATGATTGGTTAATAGTTTACCACTCCTTTTGTATCATATTTGTCCAATACCTATATAATGTGTTACGTTTGTATCAAAGCAGTAATTCTTTCGATCTGCCTCAGAGTTTCTAACTCTGTGGCGGAAGGTTTAAATAATTATCCAGCGCTGTCAGGATAAAGAATTGATTTTAGCAGCAATGGTTTGAATCAAGTTGTCTTGAATTGGACTGACAAAATAACTCAGTTTAACAACCTTGTTATATTCCTGGAGACACAGGCCAAGTCAAAAATTATGTGAGGTAAACCTGATTACTCAGAAAATAGAATTAGTTTGGGTGACTTTAAGAAGAGACAGAGAACACTGATGGGAGTCAATCTATATGTCCCAAGCAGTAATCATAATGCAGGACATGTTAAAAATCAGGATCTGAGAGGTGTATTTGATCTGTATTACAGTAATCATGGCAGACTTCAGAGAGTGGTAAACATTGCCCAATCAAACACTCTGGCCATCCCATTCAACAACAGTTTCTTCCCAGCAAATCATTCAGGCATTTGAACACTAATCTCAGCAACTATGATCTTATACGGTCTGTGCCTTTAGTTGTACTACGGACTTCTGTTTTTCACTGTTATGGTTACTTAGTATAATGGTTTTTATTTTATTGTAGTTTTGGTTATATATTATGTGTGTTACTGTGTCTATGGGCCTGTTAGGCTGCGGCAAATAAGAATTCCATTATTCCATTGTGTGTACATAGGGCTGTTAAACACTCTTGACTTTTGAACCCTGGGAGTTCCTCTGCACACTTGCCTCCAGTCCAAAAAATACACTCCTCACTGCTAAATGAAAATGATGCAATTTGACCAAAAAGACACATTGATTCTTAAAGTGAAGGAGGATTACAAAATATGTGAATTTTTTCAAAAGTGATTCTCATTATGACAGAAGTTAGGCAACTTTATGATGCAGCTTTTTCACAAACGCTATCTAATTATGTAAACAGACTTACAAAATACGAGGGATTTTATTGTGTTTAAATTTGTTTGTCTTGCATGTTCAGTTCAGCTTTGTTCAAAATAGTTTGCTCAGTCGTGCTGATTGTTTTGAAGAGTGCCAGATGAAGCCTGATAATTATGTTATCAAACCTCCTAAATACTCTGCCAGGAGTCACGTTTTTACTTTTGAAAATGCAGAAGGAACATGAGAAATGCAGTGATCCAGCGTGTGCAACACAAGCAGAAAACGCTGAAACACTCAGCTGATCAAGCACCATCAGTCTAGAGAGAAACCAGTGAAAGAAGTTAGAAAGATAAATAAAACAAAAGAACAGGAAATGCAGTTGGTAGTTTTGCGGGGTAGAATCAGAGTTCGTGTGACAGACGAATAACCTGCAGCAGACCTGGTCTGTGGTGCACTGCGTCCCTTCAGTACTCACCTGAAAATTTATTTGAGAATGTTTTAATTGATAACTGAGTGTTTTCAAGAGGTGACGTAGCTGTTGTCCAAACGGTCTTTAGCAAGCTCTTTAGCAAGGCCTTGATAGGCTGCTTTAGAAATTATTACATAGCAACATAGAAACATAGACAATAGGTGCAGGAGTAGGCCATTCGGCCCTTCGAGCCTGCACTGCCATTCAATATGATCATGGCTGATCATCCAACTCAGTATCCTGTACCTGCCTTCTCTCCATACCCCCTGATCCCTTTAGCCACAAGGGCCACATCTAACTCCCTCTTAAATATAGCCAATGAACTGGCCTCAACTACATTCTGTGGCAGAGAATTCCAGAGATTCACCACTCTCTGTGTGAAAAATGTTTTCATATGGGATCTATTGTGAATTAGTCAAAATTAGCTTGGTAGTAGTAATCAGAATTGTAGTGGGGAACTGTTCTTCAGATTGGAACGAGTGGTCTGCAGCAGGGATCGGTGGTGGCTCCTTTATTGTTTCTCATGTATTTATATTGTGATGAGAATGCAGGCGGCATGATCGGTAAGTTTTCAGATGACACCAAAATTGGTGATGTCTTGGGTCATGAAGATGGTTGTCTATGAACTGGGAAAGTGGTTATGGATGTTGCTGATGGACTTTACACAACTTCACAATGCCTGTTATATCTTACCATGCATCCATAAATGCAAGTGGAAAGTATACAGTTAATTGTTGGACCCTTAGTGGCATTGAATTGTAGAGGATTCGTGGGGTACAAATGTTTTTACACAGAGAGTGGTGGGGGTCTGGTACGTGCAAGGGGTGCTGGGAGCAGCAGATACGATAGTGGTGTTTTAGTGCCTCTTGGCCAGGCATGTGAATATGCAAGGAATGGAGGGATAGGAATGCAAGTAGAAGGGATTAGTTAAATTTTTCATTGTGCTTCGCAGACATTGTGGGCCAAAGGGCCTGTTCCTACGCTGTACTGTTCAATGTTTACTAATCTGACTATGCATTGCATCCTGTTGGCCTGGTCAGGTTGGTGGATACCCCTCCCCCTCATTTGGATAGGCTGTAGATACTGGCTGTTGAGCAGCAGGTTGCAATGGTGTGTGCTGGGTGGCTGTGTATCAACACATCTAAGAACATTGTACAGTAATCAGTAATGGAGGATACTACTGTGTAAATAATATTACCTGGTGAATTGACCCAGTACAGGGTTTACAGTGGACTTTCTATATGATGTGACTCAAATCACATGTTATTACAACCACAGACCCATACCAGAGCAGACATTTATTCCCACTGCACCGTTCTGCTCCCTCTGGACATCAATGTGAGAAAACGTACCTCAGGATGGAATGGCTGGGATTCCATTGAGGCAGAGACGGAGGATGGCTTTGGTCTGTACCTTTTTCAATACAGCAACCTGCCACTGCCCTGCGCTGAGATGTGAAACTACTTCCATAACAGAATAATGTAGAGCCTTTACATAAGGTTTCAGATGGTTTTTACAAAACTTCCCAATGTCTATTGTATCTTACGATACATCAATAACAGCCTTCCTGCACTCCCCATGACCTGGAACTGAATTGAGATGTTTTCTGAAGATAGACACAAATTGCTGTAGTAATTCAGCAGGTCAGGCAGCATCTCTGGAGAAAAAGAACAGGTGACGTTTTGGGTCGGAAGCCTTATTCAGTCTGAAAGGTGGGGTGGGGAGATAAACTGGAGGGGAGAAAAGGCTAGAACAAATCAGGGCAGGCAACAGATGACCTCGGGTGGAGCCCATTGTTGGCTGGGGAAGATGTGATAACAAGAGGGATACAAGGAAGCGAACAGTGGAACTCGTAGGACAACTAGGGTGGGGAAGAGAGGGGAGAGCAGGGAATGCAGAAGTTTCTGGAAATTAGGGAAATTAACATCAATACCACTATTGTGAGCTGCCCAAGTGAAATATGAGGTGCTGTTTCAGCCTGTGATGCCCATATCTGATCTGGTGCTTTCTTCAGTCAGGGCCTGACTTCTCCGATTTTCCCTTTCTCTCCTACATGTTCTGTGTACTCTTTTAGCTAGGGAGGTGGAAACTCTTGAGGCAGTGCAGTGATGTGAAGAGCCCAGTAAAGGAGAGGGCCTGATGCAACCTCTCTATGTGAAGTCAAATTGCACCTTTTGCCTCCACAGATGCTGCCTGATCCGCTGAGTTCTGCCAGCTCTTGCATTTGTTCTGGATTCCAGCAGTCTCATTTGTCTTATGCTAATTCAGAGTGCCTGGTATAGTTAGGCAAAGTGGCTGACACACAGCAGATGTTTTAACTTACTGTGAGGCAAGGCGGTGCGGCCAGTGTTTAGAACTGTAGATACTTCACATTATAACCATATAACCATATAACCATATAACAATTACAGCACGGAAACAGGCCATCTCGACCCTTCTAGTCCGTGCCGAACACGTATTCTCCCCTAGTCCCATATACCTGCGCTCAGACCATAACCCTCCATTCCTTTCCCGTCCATATAACTATCCAATTTATTTTTAAATGATAAAAAAAATCCTCTTCTCTCGCTTGGTGGACTTAGTTTAGTTTATTGTCACGTGTACTGAGGTGCAGTGAAAAGCTTTTTGTTGCATGCTAACCAGTCAGCAGAAAGACAATAGGGAGGTTTCACGGCAGTCGGGTCACAACCCATGACCCGTACTGTTGCTACGCTACGCCAAATGGAGTACACGCGATGAACTGCAGGTAAGTACTTACCATTGTTTCCAGCGTAGTGGGCCCGTTAAAACCCGCCGAAATTGTCAATTTTTGCGCTGTGAATAATTATGGAAATCGGGATAAGCGTGTGAGATATTTAGCCTACTTCAGAATTCCAAAAGTGAGGAGAAATGACGGTAGATAGAAGCGAGAGCTGAAGGGACAACAACAGCCAGAGTGCTTGGCGACCGTGCTCACTGCATTTCATCAACTAAGGCATTATTTGTGTTTTTTCTTGATTCCTTTGGCATCTAAAAAGTTTCAGAAGTGATCAATCTGGCTGTAAAATTTTAAAATTGCCCATGGTTCTCAAGTGGGTTTTTACATACAAAAAGAAAGCGCATCTGAAGAAAAATTTACAGCCAGATTTATCACTTCTGAGAATTTTTAGATACCAAAGGAATCAAGAAAAACCACAAATAATGCCTTACTGTTGATGTAATGCAGTGAGCAAACGCGATAATTCCCAATATGTTCAATTCTGATATCTGCACGGCCAGTGTTCACCAAGCACTTTAACTGCTGTTGTCCCTTCAGCTCTCGCTTCTCTTTACCTTCATTTCACTTCACTTTTTGAATTCTGAAGTTGGGTACAATGTCTCTCACACTTACCCTGACTTCCACATTTTTCTACAGCACAAAAATTCAACATTTTGGCGATTTTTAACAGGTAGAAAAGTACGCGTTTCTTGCATTAATAACATATGCCAGAAGTTATGGATGTCCTCCAGATGGATTGTGCGGCTCCGAGCATCAAGCCCTATGACCCAGTGACCTTACGTGCAATAGTTGGGTTGTTATTTTACAGCTGCACAAGGGATTGGTGAGGCTGCATTTGGAGTATCATTACTTTCGAAACTAAAAGGAACAGCTTCAGTTGTTGGCTATTTTATCCTGCAAGGCAGAGTAAATTTTGAAATAATGCTGCGGTTGTGAGTGAAAGTGTGCAGTCATGGGGAAGGACTACGGCATGGAGAGAGAGAGAGAGAGAGAGAGAGAGAGAGAGAGAGAGAGAGCAGCCCTTGTGGTCCTGTGTTGAATGCAGTTGTTATCTTTTAGGAGTTTGTGAGTACTCTGGCTGTGTATGTTTGAGGACAGCTTGTGTGAAGGACAGCTTGTGTGAAGTACAGCTCTAAGTATCAGAGCTCTAACCTTGGCATATCTTATACTGGGATTTCACGTGACACTACCAGCAGGTGTGGAGCAGCTGAAGGTGATCACCATGGCTCCCACCTGCCATTTGTATTTCCTGTTTGCTTTGGGCAACAATCTGTAACAGTTGGCAAAAGCCTGCCTTGCTCACCAGCCAGTTAAAACCAGAACATGCAGGAACACTCAGCGGTCAGGTGGCATCTGTGGAGAGAGAAAAAACGATCAAGACCTTTCACCATTAACATAATCAGGACCCCTGGAATTCTGCCTTTGGTCTGTTCTGACAAAGGGTCTTCAACCTGAAACGTTGCCTCTTTTTCTTTTTGCAGATTCTGCCTGACCTGCTAAGTGTTTCCAGATATTTCCATCTTTCTTTCAGATTTTCCAGCATCGGCAGTGGTGTTTGATTTTTTTTCATCCACCAGGCTTGTTAATATTCCTCCACTGGAGAGCCCCTCAGTAGCCACACACAGCAGTGCTCTATCTCACTGGACATTGCACATCCAAAGCTGGAGCCCTGTGTCATTAGGTGTAACATAGTTGACAAGTGTCTGTTATTGAATCACTGAGTTACCTTTGCACATTCAACAACTGAATTGTGACTGAATATAAAGTTCAGCTTGAAATATTGGGGCTTGGATTAATTGTGCAGGTGTAAGGACTTCTTGGATGGGCACAAAACGCTGGAGTAACTCAGCGGGACAGGCAGCATCTCTGAATAGAAGGAATGGGTAACGTTTCGGGTCGTGACCCTTCTTCAGAGGAGTCTAATTTTTTTGTTAGTACTGTGCCAAAAGTCTGGCAGATATTGCTGAATTTACAATACAACTATATTTGGGACTGTTCCAAACATTGGCTGTGAGGCAGAATGGTCCTGCTTATGATCCTGGCAGAGGTGACTCAGAAATAATCTGATTAAGGTGTTTACATTGAGAATAAATAAACTTCCTTTTCCTGTGGGATGTAAAGTAAGGAGACATCACAGAGAAATAGAAATCTATCTTGAAATATGACTTCAACTAGATAGGCAGCTGTCCATTGCAGGACTGAGGAATATGAGAGTTTCGAAGTCGGTATGGAAGGTGATGAAAGAAAGTTCACTGGACAGGATTGAATTGTATTTATTTTAATGCAAGAGGCCCGACGGGCAAGGCTGAAGAACTCGTGGATAGGTAGGTGCAACTGGGATCCGTGAGCCTAACATCTGTGGTTGGCAGGTTACTGGAGAAGATTCTAAGGGATAGAACATATGAAAGACAGGCTGATTAGGGAAAGTCAGCATGGTCTGGTATGTGGAACGTCATGTTTTATGATCTGATTTAATTTTTTGAAGCAGTAACCAAAAATCTTTGTGAGGGTAAAGCTGTAGACGTTATCTATATGGACATTGATAAGGTTCCGCATGGTAGGTTGCTCTTGAAGGTTAGATCATATGGGATTCTGGGAGAGATAGCCAACTGGATAGTGATTTCGTTTTGTGGAAGGAGGCAGAGGGTAATTGCAAATTCTTTTTTGCAGTGAAGGCCTGTGACTCGTGTGCCTCAAAGATCGGTAGCGGGTGAAGATGCTTATCAAAATTATACAGAAAGATCTTGATCAGTTAGGCAAGTGGGCTGAGGAATGGTCAATGGAGTTAATGCAGATAAGTGTGAGGTATCGCGATAAATGGCAGGGCGTTGAGGAATGTTATAGAGGAAAGTCAAGTCAAGTCAAGTCAAGTGAGTTTATTGTCATGTGTCCCTGATAGGACAATGAAATTCTTGCTTTGCTTCAGCACACAGAACATAGTAGGCATTCACTACAAAACAGATAAGTGTGTCCATATACCATTATATAAATATATACACACATGAATAAATAAACTGATAAAGTGCAAATAATAGATAATGGGTTATTAATGTTCATAGTTTTGTCCGAGCCAGGTTTAATAGCCTGATGGCTGTAGGGAAGTAACTATTCCTGAACCTGGTCGTTGCAGTCTTCAGGCTCCTGTACCTTCTACCTGAAGGTAGCAGGGAGATGAGTGTGTGGCCAGGATGGTGTGGGTCTTTGATGATACTGCCAGTCTTTTTGAGGCAGCGACTGTGATAAATCTCCTCGATGGAAGGAAGGTCAGAGCCGATGATGGACTGGGCAGTGTTTACTACTATTTGTAGTCTTTTCCTCCCCAGAGCGCTCAAGTTGCTGAACCAAGCCACGATGCAACCGGTCAGCATGCTCTCTACTGTGCACCTGTAGAAGTTAGAGAGAGTCTTCCTTGACAAACTGACTCTCCGTAATCTTCTCAGGAAGTAGAGGCGCTGATGTGCTTTCTTGATAATTGCATCAGTGTTCTCGGACCAGGAAAGATCTTCAGAGATGTGCACGCCCAGGAATTTGAAGCTCTTGACCCTTTCAACCGTTGCTATAAACGGGACTGTGGGTCCCCATCCTACTCCTTCCAAAGTCCACAATCAGTTCCTTGGTTTTGCTGGTGTTGAAAGCCAGGTTATTGTGCTGGCACCATATGGACAGTTGCTCAATCTCTCTTCTATACTCTGACTCATCCCCATCAGTGATACGTCCCACAACAGTGGTGTCGTCAGCGAACTTGATGATGGAGTTCGCACTATGACCGGCTACGCAGTATAGACTGAGTACAGCAGGGGGCTGAGCACGCAGCCTTGAGGTGCTCCCGTGCTGATTGTTATCAAGTCTGACACATTTCCTCCAATACGAGCAGACTGTGGCCTGTGAATGAGGAAGTCGAGGATCCAATTGCAGAGGGATGCGCAGAGACCCAGTTCTGCGAGTTTGGTAACCAGTTTGGAGGGGATGATAGTATTAAATGCCGAGCTGTAATCAATGAACAACAGCCTGACATATGAGTTTTTGTTGTCCAAGTGGTCCAGAGCGGAGTGGTGGACCAGCGAGATCGCATCCACCGTCGATCTGTTGTGGCGGTAAGCGAACTGCAGTGGGTCCAGGTTTTTGTCGAGGTAGGAGTTGATTTGCGCCATCATCAACCTCTCAAAGCACTTCATCACCACAGGCGTTAGTGCCACAGGTCGATAGTCATTGAGGCACGTCACCTTGCTCTTCTTGGGCACTGGTATAATTGATGCCCTTTTGAAGCAGATCTTGAATGTTGAAGCAGATTTTGAAGCAGACCTTGCATCTTGGTGTGCAGTATATAGTTCCCTGAAAGTGCTGTCATAGTTTGATAGGGTAGTCAAGAAGGCTTTCGATACATTGGCCTTCATCAGTCAGGGTATTGAGTATAGAAGATAGACGCAAAATGCTGGAGTAACTCAGCGGGTCAGGCAGCATTGTAGAGGTTGCAGGTCCACCACTGATTTTCCGACACCCTTGGTTCCAGAGCCTTGCCGTATTATCCGTTTTACCGGACCGACAGAGGTCACAGACTGACAGGAAGTCGGCTATGGGAACGGATCTTCCGTAGCATTAGCTGCAGAGGGCAAATTCGGCCCGCCGATCGGCGCGTACTGATGATGTCGAGATTGACTGCCTCACCCACCACATTTTTGGTGGTACTGTCTGGGAGGGGATTTCAAGTGCACTCGTAATTTTGTCTAGTTTATAGGAGGAGCCAGACCACTTGGTGGTGGACCTTTACGTAAAATTGGATAATTCAATGTTCATAGCTAACCAAGTGGAACATGAGGTGCTGATCCACCAGTTTGCGTATGGCCTCACTCTGGCAATAGAGAAAGCCCAGGCTACATATAGGAATGGGGAGGGGAGTTAAAATGATTAGCAACCGGGAGATGCAGTAGGCCTTGGTGGACCAAGCGTAGTTGTTCAGCGAAACGTCTGCCGAGTTTATGCTTAGTCTTGCCAATGCACAGAAGCCCACATCGGGATCATGGGATGCTACAGATGAGATTAGAAGAGGTGCATGTGAACCTCTGCCTCACCTGGAAGGACAGATAGTCTGTCCCTGGAAAAAGTTGAGTGAGGAGGTATAGGGACAGGTGTTACAACTCCTGCGGTTGTAGGGGAAAGTACCTGTAGACTACAGTTGATAGTCAGTCCCTTGTGATGGAGGCAGAGCGAGAAAGGGGAGAGAGGTTCCAGGTGAATTTGAGGGCAGGGTGGAAGTTATTGAGTATAGTTGGGTTGTTATTTTACAGCTGCACAAGGGATTGGTGAGGCTGGATTTGGAGTATCATTTTCCTAACTCTCAGCCCTTGCATCTTGACAACTGTTCCAGTTGAACCTTTGTGAGTGAGGTTTAGACCAAACAATGAGTTTAGACTAACAAAGAAAATAGGTGCAGGAGGAGGCCATCGGCCCTTCGAGCCAGTACCGCCATTCATTGTGATCATGGCTGATCATCCCTATCAATAACCCGTGCCTGCCTTCTCCCCATATCCCTTGACTCCACTAGCCCCTAGAGCTCTATCTAACTCTCTCTTAAATCCTTCCAGTGACTTGGCCTCCACTGCCCTCTGTGGCAGGGAATTCCATAAATTCACAACTCTCTGGGTGAAAAAGTTTTTTCTCACCTCAGTCTTAAATGACCTCCCCTTTTTTCTAAGACTGTGGCCTCTGGTTCAGGACTCGCCCAACATTGGGAACAGTTTTCCTGCATCTAGCTTGTCCAGTCCTTTTATAATTTTATATGTTTCTATAAGATATCCTTCTAAACTCCAGTGAATACAAGTCTAGTCTTTAAATCCAATCTTTCCTCATATGACAGTCCCGCCATCCCAGGGATCAATCTCGTGAACCTACGCTGCAATGCCTCAATCACAAGGATGTCCTTCCTCAAATTAGGAGACCAAAACTACACATTACTCCAGATGTGGTCTCACCAGAGCCCTATACAACTGCAGAAGAACCTCTTTACTCCTATACTGAAATCCTCTTGTTATGAAGGCCAACATTCCATTAGCTTTCTTCACTGCCTGCTGTACCTGCACGCCAACTTTCAGTGACCGGTGTACAAGGACGCCCAGGTCTCGCTGCACCTCCCCCTTACCTAACCCGATTGAGATAATAATCTGCCCCCTTGTTTTTGCCGCCAACGTGGATAACCTCACATTTATCTATATTATACTGCATCTGCCACGCATCTGCCCACTCACTCAACCTGTCCAGATCACCCTGCAACCTATTAACCTCCTCTTCACAGTTCACACTGCCACCCAGCTTTGTGTCATCCGCAAACTTGCTAGTGTTGCTCCAAATTCCCTCTTCCAAATCATTGATATATATGATAAACAGTTGCGGCCCCAACACCGAGCCTTGCGGCACTCCACTCGCCACTGCCTGCCATTCTGAAAAGGACCTGTTCACTCCTACTCTTTGCTTCCGGTTTGCCAACCAATTTTCTATCCATGTCAACACCGCTACCCCCAATACCATGAGCTCTAATTTTAGCCACTAGATAGATAGACACAAAGACTTCTATTTCGTGTTTCCGACAGATCAGCAGATAAAATCTTATCTAGAATGTGAAGAGTAACAGCAACTTGACGTGCATGCAAAACATGACCATCATGTCAATCGATATTATTCTGCAAAATAATGTTTTGGGTTGTACTGCCCTATTAATGGTTATATAGGGATAACAAAACTTCAAAAACACTTGTCTGTTTCAGATGGGTGATTCTGTTTTCAAAGTGACATGAATTTTGGTTGACTCTAAATGCAACTGAAAGCACATATGCAATAGCTCCATCTTCAACACCATAATCCCACCGAAACTGAGCACCAAACTCATGGACCTTGTTCACAACACTCCCCTCTGTAACTGGATTCTTGATTTCCTGCAGTCAGTAAGGACAGGCAACAAAGCATCCTCCACAATAATTCTCAGCACCAGTGCCATGCATGTGTGTTATCAGCCCTTCACAATATTCCCTATTTACTCAGAATTTAGAAGATTGAGGGGGGATCTTATAGAAACTTACAAACTTCTTAAGGGGTTGGACAGGCTAGATGCAGGAAGATTGTTCCCGATGTTGGGGAAGTCCAGAACAAGGGGTCACAGTTTAAGGATAAGGGGGAAATCTTTTAGGACCGAGATGAGAAAAACATTTTTCACACAGAGAGTGGTGAATCTCTGGAATTCTCTGCCACAGAAGGTAGTTGAGGCCAGATAATTGGCTATATTTAAGAGGGAGTTAGATGTGGCCCTTGTTGCTAAAGGGTATGGAGAGAAGGCAGGTACAGGATACTGAGTTAGATGATCAGCCATGATCATATTGAATGGTGGTGCAGGCTCGAAGGGCTGAATGGCCTACTCCTGCACCTATTTTATATGTTTCTATGTTAACTGTGCATCTAATGCAAAAAACCCCACGGTATGAAATTGATTTCTCTAACTTCAAGTAACCCATGCTTCCCCTCTCTCCCCATCCCTCGCCACCCTAGTTCTTCGACCAGTTTCACTTCCGTTTGATTAATTGTTCTGCTTGTCAGCTTCCCCGCCACTAACCTCCACCTCCAACAGCTTTCTTTTTGTTTTGCTCCTTCTACCAGCATCTGCAGTCTCTTGTCCCTCTCTATGACTCAATTTTTATTCTTCTAGGTGAAGTAAAGTAATTTCTTCTTAATTATTTTTCTGAACCAAGAATTCCTAAGAAAGGTGCATTGAAGGAACGTGGGAGGAGAGTTTGCAATTTGCCGCTTCAAACCTCCAGCCCATTTATACTGCCGTGGATTAAATCCTTTTGTTTCTATAATTATCAATACACAAGAATCAATGAATCTAATGTTTAAGAAGGAACTGCAGATGCTGGAAAATCGAGAGTAGACAAAAATGCTAGAGAAACTCAGCGGGTGAGGCAGTATCTATGGAGCGAAGGAAATAGGCAATGCTTCGGGTCGAAACCCTTCAGACTGAAGATGACTTAAGTATGAAGAAGGGTTTCGACCCGAAACGTTGCCTATTTCCTTCGCTCCATAGATGCTGCCTCACCCGCTGAGTTTCTCCAGCAGTTTTGTCTACCTTCAATGAATCTAATGTTTGGATTGTACTTCCTGATGTTACTGATTCTGATATGGGAGTGTGAATCTATCTCAGACAATTTTGTAGTGTGAGCCTCCTGTTCACCGTCACTGATTATAATGTCTCTACCCCAGCTTCCAATCCTTATTTTAGAATTTTTCCCAGCAAAAATCATAGTGTTTTCTATTTTCTGTAATAGTTTAAACATTTTACCTATGTTATTCAGGTGAATCTTTTACTCACCTCTTTAACAAATTCCTCTGCTTTGTTGGTGTAACAATATCAGCAAATACAGACAAAAGGCATAATGGTGCGGCGGTAGGGTTGCTGCCTTACCGCGCCAGAGTCCTGGGTTCAATCCCGACTACAGGTGCTGTCTCTACGGAGTTTGTACGTTCTCCCCGTGACCACGTGGGTTTTCACTGAGATCTCCCACAAAAACATACAGGCATGTAGGTAAATTGGCTTGGTAAATCTAAAAATTGTCCCTAGTGTGTGTAGGATAATGTAAATTTGCGGGGATCGCTGGTCGGCGCGGAATCGGTAGGCCGAAGGGCCAGTTTACACTCCGTATCCTTAAACTAAAACAATCATCAAAGACCCTGGCCACGCTCTCCTTTAACTCCCACCATCAGGATGAACATATTAGACTCTGAAAACCGTGACCACGTGATTCAAGAATAACTTCATCCCAACAACCATCCAGCTTGTGTGAACACTACACACTATCCACTACTGTTTGTTTTGCACTACTATTTTTTTTGTGTGTGTGATATATATATATATATATATATATATATATGTGTGTGTGTGTGTGTGTGTGTGTGTGTGTGTGATATATATATGTGTGTGTGTGTGTGTGTGTACAGTGCATTCAGAAAGTATTCAGACTTCTTCACTTTTTCCACATTTTGTTACGTTACAGCCTTATTCTAAAATTAATTAAATTCTTGTTTTTTATCATTAATCTATAGACAATACCCCATAATAAAAAAGCAAAAACAGGTGTTTAGAAATTTTTGCAAAGTAATTAAAAATACATAACTGAAATATCACATTTACATAATTATTCAGATTCTTTCCTCAGTACTTTGTTGAGGCGCCTTTGGCAGCAACTAGTCTTCTTGGGTATAACGCTACAAGCTTGGCACACCTGTATTTGGGTAATCTCTCCCATTCTTCTCTGCAGATCCTCTAAAGCTCTGTCAGGCTGGATGGGGAGCGTCGATGCACAGCTATTTTCAGTTCCCTCCAGTGATATTCGATCAGGTTCAAGTCCGGGCTCTGGCTGGGCCACTCAAGGACATTCACAGACTTGTCACAAAGCCATTCCTGCGTTGTCTTGGCTGTGTGCTTAGGGTTGTTGTCCTGTTGGAAGGTGAATCTCAGCCCCAGTCTGAAGTCCTGAACGCTCTGGAGCAGGTTTTCATCAAGGATCTCTCTGTACTTTGCTCCGTTCATCTTTCCCTCGATCCTGACTAGTCTCCCAGTTCCTGTCGCTGAATAAAATGATGTTGCCACCACCATGCTTCACCGTAGGTATGGTATTGGCCAGGTGATGAGCGGTGCCTGGTTTCCTCTAGACATGACATTTGGCATTCAGGCCAAAGAGTTCAATCTTGGTTTCATCAGACCAGAGAATCTTGTTTCTCATGCCTTTTGGCAAATTCCAAGCGGGTTGTCATGTGCCTTTTACTGAGGAGTGGCTTCCATCTGGCCACTCTACCATAAAATACTGATTGGTGGAGTGTTGCAGATATAGTTGTACTTCTGGAAGTTTCTCCCATCTCCACAGAGGAACTCTGGAGCTCTGTCAGAGTGACCAAGGCCCTTCTACCCCGATTGCTCAGTTTGGCCGGGCCTGGTGATTTCAAAGTTCTTCCATATAAGAATGACAGAGGCTACTGTGCTCTTCAGGGCCTGCAATGTTGCATTAATTGCTTTATACCCTTCCCCAGATCTGTGTCTTGTCACAATCCTATCTTGGAGGTCTATGGACAATTCCTTCGTCTTCATGGCTTGGTTTTTGCTCTGACATGCACTGGTGTGTGCTTTCACAAATCATGTACAATCAATTTAATTTACCACTTGTGGACTACATTCAAGTTATAAAAACATCTCAAGGATAATCAATGGAAACAGAATAGACCTAAACTCAATTTTGAGTGTCAAAGCAAAGGGTCTGAATACTTATGCAAATGTGATATTTAAGTTTTTTCTTTTTAATTACTTTGTAACAATTTCTAAACACCTGTTTTTGCTTCTTTATTATTGGGTATTGTGTGTAGATTGATGATAAACAAAATGAATTTAATCCATTTTAGAATAAGGCTGCAACGTAACAAAATGTGGAAAAAGTGAAGGGGTCTGAATACTTTCTGAATGCACTGTATATGTACCCTCCATAATGTTTGGGACAAAGACCCATCATTTATTTATTTGCCTCTGTACTCCACAATTTGAGATTTGTAATAGAAAAAAATCACATGTGGTTAAAGTGCACATTGTCAGATTTTAATAAAGGCCATTTTTATACATTTTGGTTTCACCATGTAGAAATTACAGCAGTGTTTATACATAAACCCCACATTTCAGTGCATCATAATGTTTGGGACACGGCAATGTCATGTAAATGAAAGTAGTCATATTTAGTATTTTGTTGCATATCCTTTGCATGCAATGACTGCTTGAAGTCTGCGATTCATGGACATCAGCAGTTGCTGGGTGTCTTCTCTGGTGATGCCCTGCCAGGCCTGAAATACAGCCATCTTTAGCTTATGCTTGTTTTGGGGGCTAGTCCCCTTCCGTTTCCTCTTGAGCATATAAAAGGCTTCCTCAATTCGGGTAAGATCGAGTGATTGACTTGGCCACTCAAGAATTGAACATATTTTAGCTTTGAAAAATTCCTTTGTTGCTTTAACAGAATGTTTGGGATCATTGTCTTGCTGTAGAATGAACCGCAGGCCAATGAGTTTTGTGGCATTTGTTTGAACTTGAGCAGATAGGATATGTCTATACACATCAGAATTCATTATGCTACTACCATCAGCAGTTGTATCATCAATGAAGATAAGTGAGCTAGTACCTTCAGCAGCCATACATGCCCAGGCCATAACACCCCCACCACCGTGTTTCACAGATGGGGTGGTATGATTTGGATCTTGGGCAGTTCCTTCTTCCTCCATACTTTGCTCTTGCCATCACTCTGATACAAGTTAATGATCGTCTCATCTGTTTCCAAAACCTTTTTCCAGAACTGTAGTTGTTCTTTTACTTCTTGGCAAACTGTAATCTGGCCATCCTATTTTTGCGGCTAACCAGTGGTTTGCATCTTGCAGTGTAGCCTCTGTATTTCTGTTCATGAAGTCTTCTGTGGACAGTGGTCATTGACAAATCCACACGTGACTCCCGAAGAGTGTTTCTGATCTGTCGGACAGGTGTTTGGGGATTTCTCTTTATTATAGAGAGAATTCTTCTGTCATCAGCTGTGAAGGTCTTCCTTGGCCTGCAGTCCCTTTGCGATTAGTAAGCTTAGCAGTGCTCTCTTTCTTCTTAATGATGTTCCAAACAGTTGATTTAGGTAAGCCTAAGGTTTGGCTGATGTCTTTAACAGTGTTATTCTTGTTTCTCACTCATAATGGCTAATTTGACTTTTATTGGCACAACTTTGGTCATGTTGATAAACAGCAATAAAACTTTCCAAAGGTGATGGAAAGACTGGAGGAAAGACTATGTGCTGAGAGCTCTCTTATACCTGCATTAAGGAGGCACATGTGAGCAATTACAAATGCCTGTGAAGCCATGTGTCCCAAACATTATGGTGCCCTGAAATGGGGAGACTATGTATAAACACTGCTGTAATTTCTACATGGTGAAACCAAAATGTATATAAATGGCCTTTAATAAAATCTGACAATGTGCACTTTAACCACATGTGGGTTTTTTTCTATTACAAATCTCAAATCGTGGAGTACAGAGGTAAATAAATAAATGATGGGTCTTTGTCCCAAACATTATGGAGGGCACTGTACGTGTGTACTGGTGAGTATGCGTGTATATATACACACACTGAACTTTTTTTTTCTCTCGTGTACTCGGGACTCTAACTTAACTTTTTTTTTCTCTGATGTCAGCCAGGCAACCTAGGCAGCTTTTTAGGATGCCAAATGACAGTTTTGGTGGTTATTTAAGAGGGCTTGCATGACGCGTGCGATAATGTGCTCGGACGAAGTGCGTAGTTACCAGTCGGAATTATGCCCAATGAAACATTCACTTATTATTTCTGCTTCAAATAAAGTCACTAAATAAACATATTCACCAATCAAGACATGATATATACCACAATGACATGCAGCAAAATTACAGTACAGTATCTCAACTCTTTTTACATGTTGCAATGAATGCAATTTCTATTATTTCTTTCCACTTCCAAACCAAAATGTGTTTGGATTATTCAGTGTATGATCAACCTCGGTGAGGCCAAGCGATCGCTTTGCACAACATCTACACTCAGTTCGCATTAACCAACCTGATCTCCCGGTGGCTCAGCACTTCAACTCCCCCTCCCATTCCGAATTTGACCTTTCTGTCCTGGGCCTCCTCCATGGCCAGAGTGAGGCCCACCGCAAATTGGAGGAACAGCACCTCATATTTTGCTTGGGTAGTTTACACCCCAGCGGTATGAACATTGGGTTCTCCAATTCCAGGTAGTCCTTGCTTTCTCCCTCCCTCCCCTCCCATTCCCAGCTCTCCCACAGTCTACTGTCTCCGCTTCTTCCTTTCTTTTTCCCGTTTCCCCCCCCCCCCCCCAACATCAGTCTGAAGAAGCCGAAACGTCGCCTATTTCTGCGCTCCATAGATGCTGCCTCACCTGCTGATTTTCTCCTGCTTTTTTGTCTACCATCCATTCAAGTTCTGTTATCCCACTTTCCTCTCCCACTCCCAACACATTTGGGGCAATTTTACAGAGACAAATTAACCTACAAAGCCAATCCGTTGTTGGGATGTGGGAGGAAACCCACACACTTGCAGGGAGAATGTGCAAATTCAACACAGACGCTGCCCAAGGACAGGATCGAACACAGATCTCTGGCGTGTGAGGCAGCACGTTTACCAGCTGTGCCACTATATTTTGTTTTCCAACACACAAAAATTATACGTTGATAACTTTGGTTACTAAAAAAAATAAACTATCCATGTTCAGTCTTAAATCTCTAAGTCACGCTATAGAAACATAGAAAATAGGTGTAGGAGTAGGCCATTCGGCCCTTTGAGCCTGCACCACCATTCAATATGATCATGGCTGATCATCCAACTCAGTATCCTGTACCTGCCTTCTCTCCATACCCCCCTGATCCCTTTAGCCACAAGGCCACATCTAACTCCCTCTTAAATATAGCCAATGAACTGGCCTCAACTACCTTCTGTGGCAGAGAATTCCAGAGATTCACCACTCTCTGTGTGAAAAATGTTTTTCTCATCTCGGTCCTAAAAGATTTCCCCCTTATCCTTAAACTGTGACCCCTTGTTCTGGACTTCCCCAACATCGGGAACAATCTTCCTGCATCTAGCCTGTCCAACCCCTTAAGAATTTTGTAAGTTTCTATAAGATCCCCCCTCAATCTTCTAAATTCTAGCGAGTACAAGCCGAGTCTATCAAGTCTTTCTTCATATGAAAGTCCTGACATCCCAGGAATCAGTCTGGTGAACCTTCTCTGTACTCCCTCTATGGCAATAATGTCTTTCCTCAGATTAGGAGACCAAAACTGTATGCAATACGCCAGGTGTGGTCTCACCAAGACCCTGTACAACTGCAGTAGAACCTCCCTGCTCCTATACTCAAATCCTTTTGCAATGTCCCCCTTTGCAGCTACTGTATGTGTTAATTCAGTTCAAGACGATGGGGCAGTACATTGGCCATAAAGTTGCTGCCTAAAAGTGCCAAAGACCCGAAATTGATCCTGAATACGGGTGCTGTCTCTATGGAGTTTGCTCCTTTTCCCTTTGATCGCATGGGTTTTCTCTGGTTGCTCTTGTTTTCTTCCACATTCCAAAGGTGTGTAGGAACCTTTTTCAAACCCAACCCAACCCAAAACATAATAATTTCCTTTTGTCCAGAGATTCTGTCTGACCTGTTGAGTTACTCCAGCTTTTTGTGTCTATCTTCGGTTTAAACCAGTATCTGCAGTCCCGTCCTACACACACGAATACTATACAATAGAACTTTATTAATCCCAGGGGGGTGGGGGGGGGGGGGGGGGGGGGGGTGGGGGTGTGTGGGGGGGTGTGTGCGTGCGTGTGTGTGTGTGTGTGTGTGTGTGCGTGTGTGTGTGTGTGCGTGTGTGTGTGTGTGTGTGTGTGTGTGTGTGTGTGTGTGTGTGTGTGTGTGTGTGTGTGTGTGTGTGTGTGTGTGTGTGTGTGTGTGTGTGTGTCACACGATAGAACTAGTGTACGGGTGATCGGTGGGCCGAAGGGCCTGTTTCCACGCTGTTTCTTTAAATTAAAGTAAAAAGACTAAAACCAGAGGGAGTCTAAAGAAAGGTCTCTACCCGAAACGTCACCCAATTTCTTCTATCCAGAGATGCTGGCTGCTCCATGGAGTTCCCCCGCACAATTAAAGCATGGGATAGTCTTCATAGTTACTCAACCAGACGCAACTAAATTTAAGGTAGACAAAAATGCTGGAGAAACTCAGCGGGTGAGGCAGCACCGATGGAGCGAAGGAAATAGGTGACGTTTTTCTTCAGACTGATGTGGGGGTGGGGGGTAGGGGTGGGCGGAGACAATGGGCTGTGGGAGAGCTGGGAAGGAGAGGGGAAAGAAGGAGATAGCAGGGAATACCTGAAATTGGGGAAGTCAATGTTCATACCGCTGGGATGTAAACTACCCAAGCAAAATATGAGGTGCTGCTCCTCCAATTTACGGTGGGCCTCACTCTGGCCATGGAGGAGGCCCAGGAAAGAAAGATTGGATTTGGAATGGGAGGGGTTGAAGTGCTGAGCCACCGGGAGATCAGGTTGGTTATTGCGAACTGAGCGGAGGTGTTGGGCGAAGCGATCGCCAAGCCTACGCTTGGTTTCACCTATGTGGAGCAGCTGACGCCTAGAGCAGCGGATGCAATAGATGAGGTTGGAGGAGGTGCAGGTGAACCTCTGCCTCACCTGGAAAGACTGCTTGGGTCCTTGGATGGAGTCAAGGGGGGAGGCAAAGTGACAAGTGGAGCATTTCTTGCGGTTGCAAGGGAAAATGTCAGGAGAGGGGGTGGTTTGGGTGGGAAGGGACGAATTGACCAGGGCGTTACGGAGGGAGCGGTCTCTGCAGAAAGCCAAAAGGGGAGGAGATGGGGATATGTGGCCAGTGGTGGGATCCCATTGGAGGTGGCGAAAACGTCGGAGGATTATCTGTTGTGTTGGACAAAAATGCTGGAGAAACTCAGCGGGTGCGGCAGCATCTATGCAGCGAAGGAATAGGTGATGTTTCGGGTCGAAACCTGTAGACAAGGATAAAAGTCAGGGATTGGATAAGTAATTAACCTCTACTGAGAAAAGTGAAAGAAGTAGTTTTGTGTGGTAATTAAAATCCACTTAACCTGTTATTCTGGTATTAATATATTACTATATATAATTACTCCAGCTTTTTGTGTCGCAACCCATGTACTAAATCCTTATTCTTCCATTATTTTTTCGGTTTAAATATTTAATTTTTTAATTCCACAACAGCTGATACTGGACTACAGAGTCCAAAATGTGGTTACACCCAACATTTAAAATCTACCCTGATTCAAGCTGGGCTCCAAGCAAGAGATTCATTCCCATCACAGAATAATACCAGAGTAACAGGTTAATATCCAGAAGCTCGACACAAAAAGCTGGAGTAATTCAGCGGGACAGGCAGTATCTCGGGAGAGAAGGAATGGGTGACGTTTCGGGTCGAGACCCTTCCTCAGACTGGTCTGAGGAGCGGTCCTGACGTAAAACATTACCCATTCCTTCTCTCCCGAGATGCTGCCTGTCCCGCTGAATTACTCCAGTTTTTTGTGTCTATCTACGGTTTAAACCAGCATCTGCAGTTCCTGGTTTAAACCAGCATCCTACAGGTTAATAGCCAGTGCTATATAAAGCTTGGAATTTAGCCTAAGACAAAACTAGTTAATTAATCCTGACCAATATTAAACCCACGATACGACCACAAATTAAAAAGATCACACTGCAATAGCCCACCACCGATTTTAATAAAGCAGTTTCATACACTGGACAATTTGAATAAATGGGCTGCTGCAACAAATTGCTTGAATGTTAGAACCAAGACACTAGTGGATAATCTTGAGCATGTGTTCATTTATAAAGTATATAAAGCTGCAGACTATGGATATAAATGAATGTCAAACAGATCCAGCTCCATCTGAATGCAGGATCCATCCTTATTGCTGATCTCATACAATGAACAATGTAATTGATTCAACATATAAACCTTACAATGCATGATCCACATGAGTTACACTTGGCAGTCGTTGATCATACTGGGCCACCACAAATTTTCCGGCACCTTCTTTAATACGGACAAAATTATGAGAGTGCCCTTAACATCCCACCCGGAAGTCCCCCCAAAAATGTGGGGCCTAGGCCGGGTCTCGACCTAATCGGGACTTCCGCAGCCTATTGGCGGGTGGAATTTGCCCCCCCCCTGCAGCCAGGGCTCTGGATGATGTGCTGGCCATGGTTGTGCGGCCGGCCGTGCTGGCGGATGAAG